>NC_030858.1:35200304-35476090 GCF_000208745.1 Theobroma cacao
CCCCCCCCCCTCCATAAAAAAAAATTGAATAAATAGACTTGAACATACACCTATCTGAAGGAAGTACAATACACTGATCTAATTTAGTCAGGTTTTGAGAAAAGGTTAAACCAAAAGCAATATCAGTCATTCAAGCAAAATCAAGGCTTGAACAGAGCCAAGAAGCTTAAACCCCAAAATAAAATAAAGGCCATGGGAAACTGGTATTAAAAGTTGCAGAGTCCTCCAAGCTAATAATATACTTTTTGCTTAGCCAAAATAATCAAGGACAAAACAAACAAAAGATACTTATGCTCAAACCATAGATGCAGGAATAAAGAAATCAGAGATATCTGGAAAAAGTATGAACTTCTTGTCTACTCTTAAAACACATAGGCATATACACAAAAGTACATGTATACGTACCACATGCCAATCTTCCACCTGCGTTGCCAGTGGTTAGACTAAGTTCATGTCCACCTGCAGATGCATAACCATATAGAAATATAAGAAAAACAAAGTTAGGAAGCAAATAAGAGCACATGAAAGAAATGACAAAAATATAATGTGATTATAGGAAAAAAAAAGTCCAACTGTTTTCAAATAAAAACCAAAATATGCCCCTGACTAAGTATATCAGCTATGATGAAGCATAATATTTAAGGAAAAGTATTCTTTCTCTGACCAAATTCCACTCTCCTATGTCCAATATACTATAAGTCGCCCTTCTCTAACTATAATAAAGTACGAATCCACAACTTATGAGGGAAGTTTCCTTGCAAAGCAAAGTCGAGAATCATGAGCCAAATAATTACCCTTTCCAAGATCATCCTCAAGCTCATGAACCACAAGTGCTCTTCCAATGATTGCATTGGGGCCACTAAGTGGTATCTGCACATGAGAGTAAAAAATTTAGAAACTGAAAAGGAAGCAGTAACAAGAGCCTTTCACACTGCGAAGGAAAATTGCGCATGCACAGACACACAAGAGAATGGGCATGCTTGGACACTTGCACACAATTTATCAGAAAGAAACATAGGTTTGAACAGCACCTGCTTGTCCACAATTGTTGCCTCTGCCACTCCTGTCACCCAAACATTAAGCAATGAATAGAGCTAATTGGTGGACAGAATCATTTTATACAAAATTTAAGAATGCATTACCATCAGCATTAGCAACTATGTTTCCCAGGTCACCCGCATGGCGTACTTTATCCTCAGGAGCACCATGTGTCATGTTGTTAGGATTGAAATGTGCTCCTATCAATTAAAATTTTAAAAAATAAAATTTTATATATACATTAATTGAAATACAATAAGATTCTAAAACATGAGATTCAAATGCAATAAGTTCTACCTGTTGACATGCATCCATTTGTTGTGTCACCAAACTCGTGCTACACATAAAACAAAGAGAAAGATTAAAATCATAGATTTGAAAGAACTTTTCTGTGCTCAAATCCTTTGACAATGAGCAGCTAAAGCCAAAAACACTCACTAGGTGGAACCCATGAGGCCCTGGAGTAAGACCAGTAATACGAACATTTACAGTTGTAGGACCTATTTACAAAAGAAATAAGTAAGCATTTACAGATGATAGCAACACTTGATTGCCAGAAAATTGGAAAACTACAAACTTAAAATTTTTTCTTTTTTACTATTGAATTTTCAGTGACTCCTAGAGTTGAGTTTCCATATCAAACAGCGAAAGTAAGAACATGTCAAGTAAAGTTTCAATAAGGCCTTCATTTCCTAAAATTTGTTGCAGGCTAGACATTCCCTTCAACTTTAACTTGAACATAAAAAATCTGAGTACAACACCCAGAAAACAATCAGTATAATTATCAGCTTGAAAAACTAGAAGAAAATTGTCCTAGCACTAAAAATCTGGCATTTACAACATTTTAAAAAAAAAAAATCTCGAAGCAGAACTGAGCATACCCTAAATTTACCATGACTCTATCCAACCTCAAAGTATCAAACTTGGATATGAATTCGCCAATAACAAAAACCCCCAAAAGCAAAATGTACTCTTTTCCTTTCTTTTGCTTCTTCTCCTCAAACAAACAAAGAATTCCCAAGAAAGAAACCAAATTTCCCAACTAAAAAGCAACAAAATCCAGAACCCAAATCACAAAAATGTATAACAAAAACCTAAATACAAAGAAAAAAAGATACAAAAGAAAGAAGAAACTCACCATCATCATCTTGGGTCAACGTGACGACACCTTCAACTTTGGAATCACCTTTAAGGACAGCCACTGCTTTCTTGGTAGCAGCGAAAACAATAAGTGGCTTCTTGGGAACAGTGGCAGCAATGGAAAGGGATTGGCAAGGGAGCTTGAGAGAGACACCTCGAAATGAGGATTGAAGAACTGCTGGGGTTGATGAGTTAGTTGGGAACGGAGCAAGGAGAGTGTGGTGAGATGTGGTCACTGTGAGAATAGCGTGGGCTGCCATGGCTGCTATAGCCGCAGCTTGCATTTGAGCGAGTGAAGATTATGATGGGATAATGTGAGCTGAGGTTGTGGTGGCTGCTGCGGCCCTTGGGATTTAGCTAGAAAGTAGTGTGCTGGCTTATATATGGGGAGGAAATGATCTATCTGAGTCTGCTCGGTAGATGGTGCTTGAATAGCCTGCGGGGACCCGTGTGGGTCAAAATCTCTAGTAATAAGTGAAAATCCAGGAATTTTTTTTAGTATTACCTTCATAGTATCAAACTTCAATTTGCTTTTACACTATCTGAAGATCAGCTTTCAAAGCCTTCAGCCACATTAAACAACAATTTCCCATGCGTCTAAACTTAATATTCGATTAATTTACCATGCCTATAAAAGATGGAAAATGGGAAAAAATATAAAAAAATGGTTTGAAGTTGAATTATTTTAATTAGATTATTGAATTTAATCATGATTACCATAAACATGATACATGCTGTCGTTTCCCGTAAAACCAAGTCTTATTTTTTCATTTAAAATGATTACTCTTCCGCATCCAAATCTTTATTTTAATCAGTTAAAACCAATTAAAATTAAATTATTTCATTCTGAATTGTGAAATGAATATTTCCTATTAACACAAAATAAAATTTTACACGTTATGACTCTCATTTAAAACTTGCTTTAATAAAAGTTTCAAGATTGAAGTATAAAACTTTCTTTTTTAAAAAAACATATCAGAATTATTATTTATCTTTATGAGATCTAATTAATTAATGTCAAATTCTAAATTACAATGATTTACATTATATTTATTTATCTAATTATTATTAATTACTAAGTTTAATGTCACAAATAAAATGATATCAATTCAGTTCATTAAAGTTATTTAAAATTAAAAATATATATTTACAAATATAAAACTAAGAATGAATGTATGATTTTGTTTTGACATAATATTCAAATAAATCTTTAAACTATTTAAGAAAATTTAAATAATTCATTATTTTTTTATTATTTTCAATCAAACTCCATATATTATTATTTTAGATTAAATAAATTTTTATAATTAATAATTGACTAATTATAATAAATTAAAATATTATTTATTATTTTATATCCACGTGACATTGTTAATATAGTAAATAAAAGATGCCACGTGTACATATTATTATGTCAAATTAAAATTTCATATAATTATCAATTATAATATATTAATATGCTACATTATCATTAATAATAATATATTTGCATATCATATCAACGTCATATAATATAGAATAATAAATTATATTTTGACTAAGTTAATTATTAATCATAAAAGTTTATTTAACTTAAAATAAAAATATAAAAATTTATTTAGTTCAAAAATAAAAATATAAAAATTTAATTAAATGTAATAAAAATATAAAAACTTATTTTTAAAAAAAATATTATATTTTATATTTTTTTATAAAATTGATTTTTTTTCATATAAAACTACTCATTTAAAAAATTTACTCAAAATTTTTTTTCCTTTCACTCTAGAGTGAGTGTGCTAAATTGAAGTTATATTAGAAAAAAAAAAAGGTATTAGAATATCGAAATATTCTAAAAGCAATTCTTTATTTAGTAGTATAGTATTTTTTAATTCAAAAACTATAATAATATATTAAATACATATTACATAACTTAATTACGAAAAGAAAATTTCTTAGAAAATAAGAGAAACAAACAGCCGGAGAGTTTGTTGCTTCTTGCTCGAAGCCCCCAAACCGGAAACGGCCCTTTTCTCTTTTAATTTCTTTTCAATGGAAGTCCAACAAATCCAATCCAACCCACATAATCGCCCTTTTCGTTCTCCTTTTCTCAATTAAATGGACTCTCCCAACCCGCCTTTAATGCGGGTCCTGACCCGACCTCCTCCTTCATCTGTACCCGCTTCCTCTTCGGATCCTACCCCTCCGTTACCACCCTCCTCGCCTTCACTCCCCCGCTCTCTCGACGGCGTCGTGGTGGTGGGCTTCATATCTCGGAGACCCGACGACTCTTCCCAGCTCATTAACCGGGTTGTAGACTCCAACGTGTTCGGGTCGGGTAAAATGAACCGGGTTTTGTCTCTTGATAAAGATGAACTCAAGGATTGGTTTAAGTATAGGAGAATTAGTTACTACCATGAAGAAGATAAAGGGATTTTGTTCTTGCAGTTTTGCTCAAACGGATGTCCAGTTTTTAATGGGTCATTGGCTTCCGGATCGGATTTTGATGGGGTTTTGGAGGAACGGGAGTTCGGGGATCTTCAAGGCTTGCTTTTTATGTTCTCTGTAAGTTTTTTTTTTTTCAATTCATTCTTTGCTTGCTTTAATGGTGTTATAGTATTTTTAATTGGTGAATTTAATTTAGTTAAACATATCAGTTTTCAGTTTAGAATTTGACTGTGGTATTGAATATAGCTATATTTGATGAATTTAACGAAATTTAAGATAAGCTTGGAGTATGTACTTAGATTAAGGTGAAATGGAGGGTTTTTATTTAATTATTTAATTATTTTTATTATTTTGGGTAAATGTGTATGCATAATTTGGCATAATCTTGAAATGAAGTTCCCTTTTTTTTTCTTATTATTTTTTGAGAACTGAAATGAAGTTCCTCGATTATGAGTTAAGAGCATAAATTTGAGAGCATGAGTCACGTAATACTAGCCAAAAAAGGAAAATTTGTGGACGTGGTATTGCTCTATCAGTGTGTTAATTATCTGGCACTAAAGTGGCATGCATCTATCTTTTTTTGTATATTCAAGTCTATTTGTTTATTGTTTTGTGTTCTATGTTACAATTAGTCAGACAAGAGGCAATGGAAAACCTCATACCATACGACAAACTCTTTAAGAAAGCATGTTGTTGAATACTTACTAATGGCTTATATGTCTAATGATTAACTCAATTAGCAATGCAGGTCTGCCATATAATCATATATATTCAGGAGGGTTCACGCTTTGATACTCAAAATTTGAAAAAATTTCGGGTCTTGCAAGCTGCTAAGCATGCATTAACCCCATATGTAAAATCTCGAACGACACCACCATTGCCATCAAGGCCTCATTCTTCCTCAACTTCTCGCCCTTCAACAATGGCAACCACTGCCAGCACTTCTCCAGGTAGAAGTGGTGGCATGTTGGGTCGCAATGCTTCAGCTATCTCTCTCATGTCAGGTTTAGGTTCCTATACTTCTTTGTTTCCTGGGCAGTGTACCCCAGTGACACTATTTGTTTTTATTGATGATTTCTCTGATGTGTTAAATTCTACTCCTAATATTGAGGAGTCAGTAGAAACATCCTCAATTAATCATGCTTCTAATTCAAGCAGTTTAGCTAGGCCAACCTTGCCCATGAAAGGTTCTGCTTCAGTGGTAGTGTTAGCACGTCCTGTAAGTAAATCCGAAGGTGTTTTCCGGAAGAAACTGCAGTCATCTCTAGAGGCACAGATCCGTTTTTTAATTAAGAAATGTCGAACACTCTCAGGTTCAGAAGGCAGCCACAGTGGGTCAAGAAGTGCAGGTGTTTCAAATTCAGCCCCTCTGTTTTCGCTTGATGCATCCAGGGCTGTTGTGCTGCTAGACAAGTCAACAAATCAGAGAGGGGAATCTCTGGAGTTTGCCACTGGTCTTGTGGAAGATGTTTTGAATGGAAAAGCAACTTCAGATTCTTTTTTGCTTGAGACCCATAGTCAGAGTGCAAACAAAGAGGATCTTTCATCTTTGAAGGATTTTATCTACAGGCAGTCAGATATTTTGAGGGGAAGAGGGGGATTGGTTGCTAACACCAACAGTGGCCCTACTGCTGGTGTTGGTATGGTGGCTGTTGCTGCTGCTGCTGCTGCTGCCTCAGCTGCCTCTGGGAAGGCATTGACTATGCCTGAACTTCCAAGTTTAGATATATGGTTGTCTTCCAGTCAGCTTATTCTACATGGACTACTCTCTGCAAAGCGTGGGTGTATAAATGAAACTGAAATCGGTAAAAGAAAACCTCGTCGAAATGCCATTTCTGGACTGACTGAAGGGTTTGCTTCTAGAAGTAGTGAATCTTTAGATATTGCGGTATCTTGGTTGGAAAGTGGTAAAGGGCTTAACACAAAGTTTTCTACTTTGTGGTGCGAGAGGGTCCTTCCAGCTGCAAAAGATATTTATTTGAAAGATTTGCCTGCTTGTTATCCCACATCGCAGCATGAAGCTCACTTGGAAAAGGCTTTGCATGCTTTTCACTCAATGGTCAGAGGACCTGCAGTGGAGCTGTTTGCAAAGAAGCTGGAGGAAGAATGCACATCAATGTGGAAATCCGGAAGGCAACTTTGTGATGCTGTTAGTTTGACAGGAAAGCCATGTATGCATCAAAGACATGATGTTGAGACTGGTGAGTTGCCTTTAGGAACTTTGATGAAACCTCATTCAAGTGGATATGTGTTTCTTCATGCTTGTGCTTGTGGTCGGACACGGCGATTACGATCTGACCCTTTTGATTTTGAATCAGCAAACATTACTTCCAATTGCTTTCCTGACTGTGATAAGCTTCTTTCAACACTCCAGCTACCAGAAGTAAGCAGCAAAGGACCAATTCAGCCATCTTCCTGGAGTTTGATTCGTATTGGCAGTGCAAGGTACTATGAACCTTCTAAAGGCTTGCTTCAAAGTGGGTTCAGTACCACTGAGAAGTTTCTTTTAAAGTGGAAAATATTTTTAGGGAAACGGGAAGCCCAAAATGTTGTATCAGCAAGAACTGTGCAGCTAGGTTCTATGGGTAGTTCAAGTACAGATCCCAAGGCTGAGCTTAGTGCTGACGTTGAGTTCAAGAAGGCTAGTGCCACAGAGTTCTGCTCTGGAGCAATAGAGAGTGCTGTTGAAAATACAAGAAAACCCTTGGAAATGAGCAAGTTCAATGGTAACAAGATCAGTTTTGGCAGAGGCCTTCCCAATTTCACAATGAAAAAACCTTTTTCGGAGGTTGTAGCTGGATCAGCAGCCACAGATTCAGGATTCCCTCCTCTTCAGCAGAGGAAACAACCTTCATCAGGGTCAGAAAAAGGAATGAAGAAAAATAAGGCAAGTGATCAGAGTTTGGAAGGTGTGCATGCAACTGTTGATCCAGGATCTCAAAAACCCATACAGATTTCATCTGTTCAGCAAAGCTTAAATCAAGTAAGTTCTGATTGCAGCACAGATAGTGATCCCTTTTTACGGATAGGCAGTAATGTTGTTCCTGTGAATGTGAGCAATGATGAAAAATCAAAATTGAACCCTGACATTAAGCATGTGATGGCATATGTTGGTTTTGAGCATGAGTGCCCCTGTGGCCACCGTTTCTTACTGAATCCAGAGCATCTCAATCAACTTGGGTCCCCATATTCATTATTTGATGAATCTCAAATCACTTGCTCTGTGGAAACTTCAGACTACACATGGGCTGATTCTTCAAAGGTGGGTAAGAATGGTGGTCAGGGTAAAGTTCATCAGAATTCAAATGGCACTATTAATGTTGCTGCTCCTGTAAATAAGATGAAAAGCAAGGACAAGGGTAAACAGGTGGTGGCAAATGGTGATGTCTTTAAAGATGGTTCGGCACAACTTTCTATGCCTGAGAATCAGACATTTGTGAGTGTGGCAGGTGTGCCTGTCACTGTAAAAGACCTTGAAACAGGGCTTCATTCTGTTAGCCTTGACGATGGTGGATCTGCTTTCTCCATGTTGAATAGAGATTTACCAATATACATGAACTGTCCACACTGCAGGTCTGCCAGAAACAAAAAAGATCAGCCTAAGGTTAAGTTTGCTAGCTCAATATCGCAGCTTCAGAGAATTTTTCTGGTAAGAAATACCACAAACTCTTGTCTGGCACATTGCCTTAAACTTTCTTCAACTTGTTTGAAATTTAGTATTCAATTTAATGACTATATGCCCTGTTCAGATTTATTTGGAATCATATTAATTCTGCATCTATTTGTCTTCTTGGAATGCATGCTTTGTCCTTTCATCGAACATGAATACTAGGGACTATTGACATTTGAATCAGGGTAGCTCTCATTTATATAGGTTCTACCTACCCAAAGTAATCAGTATTGCATATGAAACAGATTGGTAGATGCTTAGAAGTTTGTGAATTCTGACTTAGTGAATACTTTAGGGTTTCGTGACAAATCTTTGTAAAATTTATAGTATCATCACTTAGGCAACAAAGTAAATGCTTCTGGTTACATTTAGGTTTATTGTATTGTGTATGCTGTGCTGTGGGGTGTCTTTGTTTATTAAATTGTAGTTGAAAATACTTATTGTGTATATATATCTTGTTACATTTGTGTCATCTTGAAGCACTTACAATTTTTTGTCCATTTGATTGCTCAATGAGGTAGTTTCTCTCACTGGTGTACCATTTTCTGCATTAAAACTCATACATGATGTCTTGAAAGAAAGGCTATTGTCTGAAAAAATGAAGGAAAGAAAGAAAGAAAGCAAGAAACTCCCTACTCCCTCTTTACCAAATTTATCCCTTGACTATTGTAAAATTGTGTATAGTTGTATGTGTATCAGAAACTAAAATAGGATCAACACAGCTCAAATCTTATTTGTTGATGGTTTGATGAGTGGAGTGGATCATTTGGAGGGCTTGTTACTATATTTTCAACCATTGCTTCATGCAATACCTTTTTTTCATTTTCTGGGAAAGATCATTGTTGATCATAATTCTGGAACTTAAGTATGCCTAACTGATAGGAGTTTCTTTCGTCATATTTTTCTTTTTGCCTCCAACTACAAGATGCCTGATCAGTGAAATCTGCCTCCAGGTCACACCTCCCTTTCCTGTTGTTCTGGCAACTTGTCCAGTCATACAATTTGAGGTATGTCTCACTTCTCACTTCCTCACTCATGAGCTTTGCTTCCAACAATGTATGATATTACTCCTGGTAAACCTTATGTGCTTGGGGATTTTAGCAGGGGCTCCTAGATTATTTTTATGTTGTCTTGTGATTTTCCCTTTATATTGATACCATACCAACTTGATGATAATGAAGCGAAAATTGATAGATGCTATTACTTGGATTTGTCATGGGAATGAGAGTGCTTTAAGCTTGCTAAGCATTCAGTGGTTTTTGTGCTACTGCTTCTCTAAATTAATAGTAAGAGTTCTGTTATAGGCATCATGCTTACCCTCATCAGTTCCAGACCGTGAACAAAAGTTGCAGTTCAGCCTTGGATGTAAAGTGATCTTACCACCAGGGAGTTTCCTTGTACTGAGATTGCCATTTGTATATGGTGTACAACTGGAGGATAAAAGTGTGCATTCTCTTAACCCCTTCGAAGATAAACCTGAAGTAACCGGTTGGATTAGTAGGGACACAACATTGCAGCTTATGTCCAAAGGAAGTGGTCTCAATGAGGGAATTTACAAATAGATGAAGTTACTGAGCCTAAAATTGGCTCAAATGGATATTTGCACCAATAATGAGTCTGCAGAGGCAGAGTTGTGTGACCAGCTCCATCTGGACTCAGGTGAGGCATTTAGAAAGATGCTTAATAAGTTGTTATTGTTTATTCTTTTTTAAATTTCTAGTCTGTTAAATTTGAAGTGGCTATTGTTTATATCCTTTCTATCACTTCATGCACTTCTTTCCTAAAGAAAGATTTCAGAAAGCACATCATTAAAGATGGATTTGAGTGAAAATATGTAACTAATTTCTTGATGTAAGATGTTGCTCTTAATGAGGTGAGCGTCAAGTTAGAACCTCAAGATCCGAGAAGAATTCTGTTATGGCTGGTTGATGTTTTCATTTTGAGTTTAGCTCTTCTGAATGAAAGTTTTATTTGGTGTTAATATTCTTAAGTTATAATAAGAGACCTAGGTTGGAGCTTAATAGGTAGAATGAGGGTATCTCTACATCTCCTCCTCTAGAATGATCTCACCTATGTGTATGAAACTTATATTCAGAGGTGTCTTTGCAGAACAAGGATACTCATGTATTACCATCATGGTGCATTTGGTAACTGGTGAAGTTGATAAGAAGGCAGAGGTGAATTGAAATGATTAGAAATTTTCAGGTATTTATTTTACAACCTTTGTGTAAAAAGGATATTTATTAATTATCATCCTCAAATAGTTGGGCTTCCTATTAAACATGTAATTTGGAACCTCAGGTGGCTGGTGCTCTCTAGTGGACTCCTGATGATGTGTATGTTCTCTATGCCTGGCTTTCCCTCATCCTTATGTTTGTATTTTCAAAGATGAGTAGATATATTTGTGACTATGCACATCTAACTTGATTTTCTTTAGAATAACTAGACCAAGCGTGGTGCTTTCAATCCATGAATTCTCTAAAATACTAGTACTTTATGTTGATGCTCTATGTATCAAAATAATCTTGAAGATATCATTAGTGTGATTGGGAGTAGTGCTCTCGCCGAACAAACTTACGAACTTGTACAGATAATTTGCATGGTTGTAGTGGATGATTAGGGACAGATGTTGCACTAGTCATGAAGATACAATTGACTAAAGATAAATACTACTAGTTATGTTTTATAGCTTATGCCATCTTCCCCTATTACTTGTTTCTGCATAATGTGAACTAAAATGCTAGGAAAGGTATTGATATTGTTCCTGTTCTTCAATATCATTCCAGTTGTTATGAAAAGTTAACACGTACTGCGTGTTACTGATTTGTTTATTACATGCAACCTAAATTAACTGCAGTTAAGTGATACAACTTGATTTGAAGTAGTGTTATTGCAGCTTGTGGTTGGATTGGTCTTGGCTTCAAGCATGCTGTGTTGATTTTTATAGAACTTGAGAGAAGATGGTGGAGCAACTTCAAAATCTCGTGCATGCACTTGCGTTTGCTGCTTGGGGAACTCGCTTTGTCATGGTGAAATAGTTTCATGCTTGTGGACTTGTTACTTGCCCGACAGAAAATGGAAGTTTGCATTAACCCCTGTTCACTTATTCCACATGAAAAAAAGTGTACATAGGGGGATTAAAGAACAGCAAGTGTAAATAGGCAGAGACAGGTTTATAATGGGAGCAGGACTGTACCACAACTGAAATACTGAAAAGGTGAAAGAAACCTCCTTGGTATTATTATATCTAACTGCAACTACCCCAAGAAGAATTTTAATTAAATATCTATTGGAAATTGTTCGGATTTTTTATCCTTTGTTTATTAATGTATAGCATCTTTTTTCCCTATTATGCACATTAAGTGCTCTAAACATGTTTTTTACTTGGCTTATATATAAGAGTTTTGAAAATTCGTTTGAGGATTCTTTTGGGGCAAGTAAAATTTTTACCTTTCTAAGCTCTCTCTAAAACACTCCCTCTAAAGTTCTCTCCTGCTTGCTTAACTCTTCCTCTTACTTATTCTGTCTTATTGTGTCACTTTCCTATTCTCTACATTGTCTATCAATATCCACCACAGTACTTTACTCATCAGAGACTGCTTTAATAATCCATAGATGGTTTCATCTCTGTCTTGCTATTTTGGGGATGTGTGAAGGTTTGTCTGTTTAAGGATTTGTCATTCTTATCCCTTTTTTTTTTTTTTTTCAAATTGCCAAGAATTAGTGTCTCTTTTTTATATCTAAATCAATGACCACCATATTATCAAAAAATAAAAAAAGAAAAAATCAATAGATCCCCAGTGACCAAGTCTAATTCTTCTATTGTATTTTCGGATACATTGGGCCTCATATGTCACCAATAATGTAAATTGGGGAGCGGACCAAATGCCAAGATCTAGAACAAGTTGGAGTGATTAGATCACAATAATAGGCAGCAACTTAAACTATAAATTAAACAAGTTGACTCTTTGGTTAAGTTGGGTTCCTCTAATTTTTGCGCTTCATTTAGATTGCTTGTTCACAAAAATACTACTAGTATAAATCACACTCGGTAGATTGTCCATTAGAAGTTACTGGCCTGATATTACTAGTTCAGTTTGCGGCAACAGGGATACCGATGCACGTATTAGTACAAAGTTTCAGTCTCGCATGTGAGATCTAAAAGCCACAGATATGCAAGCCTTGTCAGAAGAGAAAACTGTTCATAACAGGCCAGCACTTAGGAACTCAATGCTCACCGATGATCTGCACTGCAGACATCGTTAACAGGTTTAGAAGAGACAAGACTAGGAAGATAAAGGTGTTGTAAACTCAAATCCCTGGTTCAGGAGAGCCCCAGTCACCCATAACTTCAGGTTTGGCAAGTTCATGGACAGCTCGAAATCTCTGACCTGTTTTCGCAAAACAGCTTATTGATTGCAGTAGAAAAAGCAACAGGAAATCTACAAAAGGAACAGAACGAGGATGGCAAATAAGAAAAGGATCACTTACATTTAGAGTAAATGTCAATACAAATCTCTCAGAAGCAGTGTTCAGATTGGAATTTTGGACTTTGAAGTTAGTAAGGGTCTCAAGAGCCTTGTAAAGTGATACTGCAACCCCTTCACCTTTGTCGCACACCAATCTAATGTAAAACCCTCTTTCTTCCACTTGAAACATGTCCATCTGCAAAGCACAGCTATAAGAACTTGGCGATGTTTAACTTACATTTTGGGACTACTCTTTCTTTTATGTAACCATTGTTTTCGTTTCTATGGAGGAAAGGCTTATTAAAGTAAAAATCTTAAAAAACAAGGGAATGTTATTTATCTTCGTATGTACCTGCGTAATCTTCTTGCACATAGGATGGCTGTTCCGTGCAACTTGAATCTTCACAGGCTTATCAATTGGTTCTTGGTACCTTTCTGACCCTGCCAATGATGCTTCAAGACCCGCAATCTCAGCTTTTAGCTTCTTAGCCTGCATTTGCAGGTCTTGCACATACCTCACAGCATCTCCAATTATGGAAGCCTTATCCATCTGCACGCATAAGAAGTATAATTGTAATCCATAAAGATAGAATTAAGCTTGCACAATGATGGGTGCAACTGTAAATCGATGAACCGCTGTATTCTTGATGCTAAAATGGGTCAAAAAAAAAATCTGATAAACTAGTGACACTGGTATCACACGTACCTTGGTTATGTTAGGAACCAGGGAACGCAATGCATAGAGCTTCTCCTTCATCCGACCCCTCCTCCTCCGCTCCGAAATCAAAGTTCTTGACCGATCAAGCTTTGCTTTCTTTGTCGCTGTTGTGATAGTGGTTGTGGTTGTTCCGGAAGAGTTCTCATCATCATCGTCATTATCTTCCTCTCCGTACTTCATTATGTCCCCATCAAAACTTGACAATGCATTGTAAATGTAATTAGGATCCGGCACCATGGCTCTTGTAGCATCGAAGCCAAAAGCATCTCCAGGAGTTGACCGAATCTGCTTATCAACAAAACAGCCATTGACAAGATCATAATCAAAATCTGCAACAGAATCTTCGTTTTCTCCACGAATCAGATCGTTGAACTGATCGAAGTTAGGCTCATCAATGAAATCATGTAGCTCAAAGTCGTTAGGGTGCTCCAGCGCGTAATCTCTGGATGCATCCATTGGTTACAATGCATTGCCTGATTGTGAGAGGTGTGGCTGACTAGCTGTTATAACTTATAAATTAGAATCTAGACGTGCTGTGCGTCATTTCATGGTGTGAAAGGAATCCGATGGAGAATCTGACGCTGCAAGTGATGATTTTTCCATTATTTAGTAATTACTAAATTAGTAAGGTAGTGACATATATAGCCTGTAACATCAACCATAGACTTAGAATTGATCGAGATATAATACATATTCAATTTTATTAAACAACTCTTGAGATGAAAATTAATCATTGATGTTGACTAGCCGGTTGTAAGTCCTCTAGGATCGGTTTTGGGTTAAAAAAAACAGAGAGAAAAGGGATCACAGATCTGAATTTATCCAAAATTTTAATCTATCCTACTGGCTGGATTAATGAAGTTCATATGGTAATAAAATCATTGGCATCAGTATACAACTTCAATGTTGAAACTTGGTCAGAATATGACGATGAATGGACCTCTAGGTTGCAAGAAAGTATTCAATAAATGCATGGACCTAGGCTCCATATTTGCCAGAGTTGAGGCTACTGAACTAGCGACATGCATAAAACAAAGGTGTCTGATATGAGAATGGTGATGGCATATATCTGTTTGGTGAATACTTCTTGTTTGCAACTGCTAATGTGAGGTGAAAATGGTAAAAAAAAGGCTATCAATGGCCCAAAATTCTCCAAGGTTAGTTGTCTCGAATGAGTCTAATGACATCAGAATTCGTCTTTCTGTTGGGCAGCCATCCCCTGGCACCGGTATTCACGTTCTAAGCTGACACGCACTTTTGTTTTAAAAATGAAACACGACGCAATTTATCGATATCTTTTTGTGGGTGTGAATGGAACCGATAATCTTTTGTTCAATTTGAAAAATGAAAGGACAAAATTAATAGCTGTCACATCTGTCTTGTGTACTCATATTATATTATATATATATATATATATTAGTATAAGTTATAATTAATTTCTTCTCTTCTCAAGTTGAACAAAAATCCTCTGTACTAAGAAAGAGATGTTTTGCTGCCAGCCCTGTTCTTTCTCTCAGTGTGGGGGTGGGGTCTTGCTTACATCTTAACTGACATCATTAATGTCTTAATCATTCTACACAAAGCAAGCTTAGTGCAATTGATCATTTAATTATTCTATATGATTGTTTATTGTTTCAATGGAGAAATGGGGCTACGGGGCAAACGCATGGGGAAACGTGCCCCGTTGTGTACTTGAGATGCTCCTTTTGTTGGAACATGAATAAATTAATGAAACAACCTCGGGGTTTTCACAGGCTTTTCCTTAAACCAGATTTTAAATCTTAATGTTCAATTTTTCAGGGCGGATTACATAGGCAGTCTCAGCCCAACCAAATTTTTGGGCCTTTGTTTGATGATAAAGGTGGCATGGCCCATCAGGATTGGCCATAGATTTGGTTGGGCGTAATCTTTTGCTCCCATCAAACTTTTGGTTGGTCTATGGGTTTCTGAATCTTTTACCTATATACTTATCACGCAAGCAGCACTATCTTTATAGGGATAGGGCCATTTTTGTATTTCTGTGATAAGTTATGGATATCTACTTAGCTTAATATCTATGGCATTTTAGGTGCACATATATTGTAAACATGCAAAAATTAGTGGTATCAAGCTACTGGAAAATCAATTGATAATGACACCTACATATATATATTTTTTCAACATATATTTATCAAAGAAATTAGGAGGCCATTGTATAATTTTTCAAAAAATATCTTTAGATATAATATATATATATATATATATATATATATATATATATATATATATATAAACTCTTACAAAACTTGAGGAGGTCATGTTTCCTCAAGCTTGTTCATTGCTTCTCGCCTCCTCTAGGAGATATCACCTAGTTTTATGTGATTCATGAGAAATTTAAATGGAGAACAAAAAAAAAAAGAAAAAATGAAACAAAAATGAAGAATATCAAACCCCAAAATGAAGACACGTAGACAATTAATTGACTGGAAAATATACTTGACAAAAGACCAAGTGGCATGATTTTATGGATATTCTGCAAATAGGACCAAGTGGAAAGGACTTAATTAATATGTAAATCAGCAACATAAACAGTGTCTGGTCGTCGCATTTTTTTAAAAAAATGTTTGTTTATGTTTTTGTGAACAAAGAAATCATCACCAACTCTTTCTGGTTAAGATTAAACAAAGCATGCCATTCGTTCTTGGTTCGACCACTTGTCTTTTGATATGATATTGTTTCTTTGTAGTTGCATCACTGACCACGACCGCCCTTTCAATTCAAACCTTTGAGATTTTAGTATTATTTTTATTATTTTTATCTAAGTGCGGCAGTCTTCAACCTTGATATGATATCATGGATATCATCTCCATCTTCAATGGAGCTTGAGTTTGAGTATGTCTAAATCGTTGAAAACTTTGTTTCACCACTTTCAGTGATCCACAACAATCTGCACTCTCTTTCAATTTCTTACCCCAAATTAGATCTCTTTGGAAGTTTTTCGTTTTTTCCGTATTTGGATTCTAAACCACTACTTCCTCTCTAGTTGCAAATATTGACATTTAAAGATAAGTAACATAATAATAAACCAAGTCTAAGTAGCAAGATTGTTAAAAACATGATAATATCTATAAAAAAAAAAACCTCTTAAATTATTCAAAAATTTTAAATAAATTTTTATTTTTCTAGTACTTTCAATTAAATTTTTGTATTTTTATTTTAAATTAAATTAAATTTTTATGATTAATTATCCTTAATCAAAACACCATTTATAATTTTATGTCACGTAGTGTTAATGTGGTATGTTTACATATTATAGTGAATGATTATATGAAATGTTGATATAGTTTGATAATATGATCACATGATATGTTACTTTATACGTCAACGTCACATGAATATATAAATGACAAATGATAATTTAATTAATAATAATTAATTAATCGTTAATTATAAGAGTTTATTTGATTTTAAAAAAAATAAAAATTTGATTTATCATTCTGTTTTTTTTTTCCTCTTTATTGCTGCTCTTCCAGATGGGTGGGAAGCCGGATTATGACTGGTTCATGTATTTCTGACTTTCACGAGCTTTCTGTGAATTGCACTTTGCTGTCGCAAGTCTTTCTCTTCCCTTGACTAAAGACTTTTTGCAGCATGCATATATTTTGGTTTATGGATAAACCTTTTTTGTCTTTAAAAAAAAAGTTTTTTCTTAATAAATTGTTAGGGGAAAAGAAGGAACCCAAACTCCATAGCACATGGCCAAGAGCAAAACAAAGAAATTCAAGTACCAATATATTAGGGTAGCAAACAAATATAGATCAATTATTGGTTCATAGTACAATTATTTAAGTTGGGTTCTTTTACGTGTCACCTTGGGGGACAACCGATCAAATTGTACGAGTTACATTACAAAAAGTTGCAGATCACAAACGTTAGCTTATCTAAATTGTATATTATAATATATATATATATATATAATTTATATAAATTAATGGAATAATTGGAATGAAAGGAGAAAAATATTGTGAAGCAATGTTGTGGCAGTTTCAATTGAGAATTTTAGTTTGAAAATTAAACATTTTAAAAAGTAGAGTCTAGTATGTGGATAATCTACTATATGGAAATCATGGTCTTGTAAGTGTGCTCATTTTACAAGTTAAGATGACTTTTTCATTTCACCTTTAATTAAGTCTTAATAATTAAAAAATAAATTAGAATGTAAGTTAATCCATTCGAACTGGATCAGATCCAACCTGTCCACCTGTCATTTTTGTCATTTACTAATAAAAAAATTTTACAAGTAATGTCCCTCAAAGACTTTTGGAATTTTGTGGAACAATAATTCAAAACTTCCAAGTCATCGTTTACTTTAAAAATTTTAAACTTAAATTTTAAAAAATAAAAAAAATGTGAAATTAATAGTACTCTGATAGTGTAACCCAAAATTATATGTATTCGGAAATACCATAACTCTCCTTTAAGCTTAGGATTCAAAAAATAAACAAATTGAAATTTATAAAATTAGAAAATTTATGTCATATTATATAACTTTTTTTTTCAATCAATCGTATTATATAACTTGCCTTCAAGTATTTGATTGATTGATTGGTGTATAATTTTTTATTTGAAAAATAAAATTTTAATTTTTTTTAATTATAAAAAAATCATATTATATAACTTAAGGTGCAAAGAAACAAAACTTAGTAATAATAAAAAAAAATGGTCGCCCAATAATTGCCCTTAAAAAAGAATTCACACTTCAAAACTAAAAATTATATATCACAGCGTATAAGGACAACCCTGTCGGTATCCTAGAAAGTCAGTACCTTGGTAGTTGCATACGGAACTCAAACGTGTCGCCGCACGAAAAGCAGATAGAATTTGGGACCATTTACGGGGCACACCGCAAGAACAAGAACAAAGACATTTAAAGAGGGATCATCCCATTGGAGCTTACCAACCCAACAAAACTTAATTATTCTTGCACCCCCAGTCGGTGTCAATCTCGATGACCTTTTATTTACTTTTTCACTGTTTCACTGTCAATCAGTTTCGTCCTCTCTTTTTTTAGGGTAAGGATTTCTAACGTCTATCCCGAATGTAATGACCCTTCCAATACGCCACATAATTCTGACGTGTACCATCGAATTATTTTCCACAAGACACATTATTGAGTGGCTATCCGTTGCTCTCATTCGTCTGGGGACTGGGGTGTAGGTTAATTACGGAATGAGAGCTGAAAAAAGCCAACGGGAAGAAATGACTTTTGTTAATATTGTTTTTCCTTTTTATGACCAAGACCTTTTCCATTGATAATACTATCATCTTACAAGACATTGACAATGACTCGATGTAAAAGTCGTTTAATCTTGTATCATTTGTTTTGTAATACACGTGCTTTACTTGCCAAAAATGTCCTGCATTGAAGCCAAGTTTTTCCAACTTGACGATTTATATCACTCGCAATCACTGTACTTTTTTCTGTATGTAATAAAGAAACAATTTCTATGATTTTAACTCTCTCTCTATATATATATATAGAATATAGAAAGTATAGTACTATTTAATGTGAGAAGGAACACTTTTTGTGGCGAAAAACCGACGAGTACTTCTTGTTGGGATTTCCATCTTCCACATGACGACCAAGTCAAAATAAAAATCTAGCCATAAGAAAGAGATAAAGAAGAAGATAATATAATAGAAGCATGAAGCCAGCAATAAATATTGAAAATGACGTGATCGACCACTCCAAAAGAAAGGGGTTGAAACTTCAAGCGATGCTTCAATTTGTTGCAGTTGGGCACAACAGAGATGGAAAAAAGATAAGATCAGGAACTTTGGAGTTTATCCACTCATGGATCACATGCTGACAAAGATAAAGGACAAAAGATATTTTTTATAAGGATTAAGGAAAAGTAAAACCCAAATAAAAAATTGAAAAAGTAAGAAGATTGTCTATGTTCATGCAATGATCAGCACGTCTGTCTTCCAATTTTCTTTTTCTTTTTTATGGGAAAGAATGATAAATGACAAGCGATTGTATTTTATTCTGCCATATGCAGTGGAAATTGCACACATGGATGGTCTAGATAATTAATCCTGATCGTTCAGTTCTGTCCAGACCCAATCCTCTTTTTCTATGTTTTTTCTTTTTTTTTTAATTTTCGTGGTACATTTGCTCGTGCTATAGGATTGGGAATTCGAGATTGAGTTTCGATGCTGTCATGCTTAGCCAAACCCCAAAAAACAAGATATGCCTGATGGTGTGGGGCTATCAAGTAACATGTGCCCTTGCATCCTTCTGCTCATTTCATTGCCCAAAACAAGAATACAACAAATATCCAGTACTCGTTGGCATGGCTCTCTCTCTCCCTCTCTCTTAAAGAAAAGATGCTGTTGTAATTATTAGTTGGACAGTACGTAGCTATATACTTTCACTGTCTCCAACATTGATCGTGTAAGCACCTCATTGGGAGAAATGGGATGTTGATTTAACTCTCGAGCTGATATGAACACGTTGCAAGTGTAACAACTGAAGTTTTGTCCGACACTATAACATCAATTAACATGACCAATAATAGTAATAATAGTATCATTATTTATCATCAATGATACATAATCTTTATCCGTTTAATTTATAAAATAAATTTTTATTCAAGTATTTGATTCATTAATTGATATATAATTTTTTAATTTAAAAAATAAAATCTAAATTCTTTTTCCTCCAACTAAAAAAAAACTTACAAAACATATCTCAAATCCAAAATTAAGATGTATGGTTTAGACTCTTTTACACTATTTAGTAGAAAAGGATGAAAATAGAGGAAAGGGTAAAATTATGTGAGGAAAAAAAATTTGAAGGGGATGAAAGAAAGTTGTTTTTCTTTCCTTGTTTATGGTATGAAAGATGAAAAATTAGTAGGAGAAGAAGAAAGAGATGGGTTAAATTATAAATAAAATGACTAAATTAAGTAAAATGAGTTTATTCTTCTCAATTTAAATGTATCAAATTTGAAAAAAAAAAAGTACAAATTCATCCTTTATTTTTAAAGAAAGAAATATTATTTTTCTTCCACTCCCTTTCCTTTCTTCCTCTTTTCCTTCTACTAAATATAACTGTGTTGTTACTGTTCACACACTATAGCAGAAAAAGAATCTAACAAGACCCAAATTTCATAGGTCATATGGGTTCCTTGGTTAGCTCATTTTAAGTAAAACCAAAATCAAGTAACGGAAACCTTGTGTAAAGAAATTTTTAACAACTTTTACTTACATTTAAAACTTATATTTCAATGTTATGATTTAAAATCTTGAGCAATAGTACAGAATATATATATATATATATATATATATATGTATATTTAATAGTTATAGATGCATGCGTGCATAAAGTAATGTATGACTTTTTGCATGTTCAATCTTGATTATAATTTTGTTCACAGTTCCAATTTAAAAACAAGAAAAAAAATTTTTTTTCTGAAGTGACGGGCTGATGGTCGGGTTAAAAGACTTAAATATGTAGAAGTCATAGAAATTATTATTAACATACAGCAAACAATACAAAAGTTAAAGTAACAAGTGCTAATCTCATTACATATTTTAATTACATTCTTAATTTGCTACATATTTATATCACAGTACTGAAATAAAAACATCATAAACAACACTTAAACATAACTGAATTTAAAATTCTTATACTACAAAGCTAGAAATTATAAGTAAAAACATAATAATATCAATGCGAACACTACGCAACACACATCATTATTGCTTCATCATTATTATTTACAATCTTTTCTGTAAAAGGAAAAATTAACACAATTTTTATATATATTTTCAAACGAAGACACATCTAATAACAGAGGCAGAGGGGAGGGGGGCTAGTGGGGGCCCAACCTCTAATAATTTTTAAAGTTTTATAATTTATTTGTATTTTTTAAAAAAATTTATAATTTTGTCATTTCAATAATTATTAAATTTTTATAACTTATCTTTACTTTTGAGAAATTTTATAATTTCGTCCTTATAAAAAGTTTAAAACTTTTTTAACATATTTTTATTTTTTCTGAAATTTCATAATTTTACCCTTACAATAATTTTTTATTTAGTGAAATATCTCACAATAATTAGTCAATAACTAATTTTAATAGAACTAAAATAAAACCAATTGCATTTAAAAAAAATTATAAAATCAAGTGTAATAAAATTATTTTCAAACCCCACTTCTCTAAAACTTCACAACCACTACTTGGTCTCTTTTCTTTTTTATCGAATGCTGTATAAACAAAAAAAAAACATTTTTTTTACATTTTTTTGCTTATCAACATTCTTTGTGTAAAAAACTTTTAGTCAGTAACTCAATTTTCATGTCATGATAATTGACAATATTGGTTTATTTTCTTATTTTATCTGTAAGATTTTCAACTTTAAATTTTTTTATTTAATAATTTATATTTGATGATTTTGATTTAAGATTTACAGTCTTAGCTATTTTTTGTTGAAAGTAATTTGATTAAACACTTAAGGTTAGTTATTGCTTATTTATTTAGAGATTGCTTGATTATTTTCCTACAAATTAGTTGTGTTTTTTTCTTTGCTTAGATTATTGTGAACAATTAAGTTTTTTATTCGAGGATTGCTTTTTCGTTGAATTGTCTATTAATATGGTATTTAATTTTTGTGATTAATTTTAGAGAATTGCTTCTCTATTGAATTGTTTATTGATAGTTTTTAATATTTTTTAAGGGATTGCTTTCAATTGAGATTTTTGTTATTATATTTGTTAATTTTTGTTTGATGTTAAATTTATCTAGAAATTGAGATTATTGTCATTATTAAATTATTTATGATTATACTAGTTAATTTTTTTAAGTAAATTATTAAGATTGATTCCTTTGAATAATTTTCATGACTTATTTGTATAATTTTCATATGAACTTTTTTTGTCTAAGTTATTTTATACTATTGTCAAACATTAAATTTCTACTGTAACTGTTTAATTTATAAAAATTATTTTTCATTTTTTGTCTCTCCAAATATAAAATCCTGACTTCGTCATTGTTTGACAACACTTCATAGTTTATTAATCTATTGAAATAATTTTTATAACTTTCAAGATCTTTTACAACGATTTAATTAGTCATGAGACTTAATCGTGTATGTTAACTGCAAATGATTATAAGTGATCTTGCATTCGAGTTTCCTCAATAGTTTGCTCTGTTGTTATTACTAATGCAGGCGATTTTCAACATCTACATTAAGGATTGAGCAATCAATCTGCTTCAAATATTTAAATATAAAAGAAAAAAAAATCAAAATCCCACATCATAATCTACAGTTTCCAAATCAGAACTCATTGGAGTACTTTATTTTTTAAAGGTTGAAAGGGATTGTGGTTTTGACAACACAGCATTGCTTTGATGTACCCAAAAAAAAAAAAAATAGCAATGCTTTGCTCTACTTAATAATTAGATTGGTTAGGTAGGACCAATAGTTATTGACGCAAATTAAACGGCTGAGATTTTGATATCATCATCTTCTTTGTTGTTGAATGTTGGTGGTTAAGTATTCTGCTTAAACTAAATCGGCCAATGGAATTGCTATCATCATTTCCACCATCATTTTTGCGTCAGTATCCGATAAACAAAGCAAATTAGCCAATAATTAATCATGAACAGAGTCCATGAATGATGTTGCTTCATTCTTCTAACCAATTAGTTTCTCTTACTGTACAATATTATATAAAAACACATGCAACTTGGTTAATTAATTAGTCTTTTATGATGTGAAAGTTATCGCTTCCTTCTTTAATTATTAACTTCAAATTACCCCAAAAAATCATTACTTATGGTCCTAATGTGCATCAAGCACTCCTTATGTATTATTATTCTTATACGATAAGAATCTCATAGTATATTCTAATGTTCGTCTAAGTTACGTGGTTGAAGTTATACATAATTTAAAAGATAAGATATAAATTTTTTGTTAATATGTCACCAAATATCAATTTTTGCGAACTTATGGATTTTCCTCCTATTTTTGCGAACTTTTGTTAATATGTCTCCCAATTTAATGATGTTGTGCCTTTTTTTCCTCCTATTTGCTGTCGTATATTCCTTCCTCGTCTTTCCAAGAACGTTAAATGTGAAATGACGTATGGATTTTCCAAAAGTCATTTGTAGGGAAAAAGATGGAGGAAGAAAATATATCTCTAAGAACCCTCTAAAAGCCAGATAGAGGTTGTGGACTAGAAAATTGGGACTAGTTTGTTTGTTTGCTTCTTTCTTTTTTCTTTCGTTTAAGGTTGATTTTTGGTTTGCGAGTGATGTGTCTTCCTACGGTTGCCTCAAAAGCCAACTTATTTAATAATCTGAATACGTTAAGGGTGACCTACTGATGAACCAAAAGTCAAGAGATGGGAATAGTATCAAATCATGAATAAGCAAATGACCTCAAACTCCTTTCTAAAAGGCAGGCATGTCAAAGAAAAAAAATAAAAATTATATATTATAAGGGAAAATATTTGATACATTGATATACTGATAGTTATCTAATACTTCATTAATGAGGTATTACTTGAAAGATATAAAAAGTTAATAATTTTTGAGAATTTATCAATTTTTTATTTTTTAAAAAATAATATTTTATTAACAAAGTATCAATATTTAATAGTCTAATCGTGCATAAAAATTATACATAAGTGCATCAAATATTAATCTATATGATATATAATTTCTTATTTATTCCTTCATTATACACCCATTACTTAGAGTTTATCAAGTATATTATGAGATTCCAAAAAACATTTATTCTATTCTTATGGCTCAATATAAGTACGTGATATAAGTCATGCATTTCTATATTATCAACTTCGTAATTATTAATTCAATAGTTTAATCCGATAAAATATATTAATTTATTATTAATTCAAATAGTATTATAAAGAAACAAGTATAATCTGCTGTTGATTTAAGATCAAAATTTAAATGTTTTGAAGAAGGAAATGATAATATAAATAGAAAAATAAATTAATAATCCATTCTTCCTACTGTTAATTTTTCACTTTCGTTTTTTTCTTATATTTATGTAAGAACAAAAAGGAGAAAGAATAGGTACTTTCGGTGTACTTCCTAGCCATGAAATATATCTATATACTCCTTTGTACCTGGCTCATATTTATGACTAGGTACAAAATACCAAGTGGTTCACGATATTGTGAAAAAGTTGTGGATGGGGACGTTGCGCACTATCATCTGTAATCTTGTTTTTCTTTATTATATATTTTTATTTTCTTGTAATTCTAAACATGTTTTCTGTGCTCCAGTTTTTTTCAATATATTCCTCTTTATTATTAACCTAATTTTCAGGAAAAAATTATGTATTTTTGTCATTTTTATCTTAAAAGGTAAAATAAAAGGCAGCAAGAAAATTTAAATATAAACTGGAACTTGGTTTATCCATTTGTTGGAAAGATCAACTTTCTTGTGCCATGTCATGTAATTTAACTCTCCTGAAGTGAAATTCTTTGTTTAACCCTTGAAAACAGAAGGTTATTTTGGACAAAGACAATGTCATTTTGATTGCAAGAAATTGGAACTTTGTACGACAGGTTAAAAAGGTTAAACGTTCCCTTACGTTAGGAAAAACAGAACCAAGAAGCATTATCTTTTGCCAGAGTAGACACCCTGTCTGCATAATGTTTGAAGGGAAGAGATTGATTTGAAGGGAACAACAGCAATTAAAAGACCGGTTAATTGCCCACAAAGCAGACAGCACGATTGGTTTTCAACTTTCACATTTTACAATGTTAATTGTCAAGATCAACACAACTGCCTGGCGAGAAGATTTTAAGTAAAAGCGGCCCAGTGGCAGCAATTCTTTTCAAACATACCATCATTAATTTTAAATATAATAAGATTTATCTAATTATGAAAAACAGTAACTATATCATAAAATGGAAAAAAAAAAAAAAAACAATTTGTTGGGTTCATATACATGTGAAACATATTTTTGGCATAGGCAATTTATTCCTCTTGACTTCTTCGTTTTTGCCTGTTTTTTCAAAGATGGCATAGGCAATTTGTTCCTTATGCACAACTTGCCTGGTGGTAGTGAATTATCGTTTCCAATGCCCAACAGCGAAGGCAACATACATATATTCTCCATATTTTTTCAACTTCCATTACGTTCTTGGAGAAATTAAACTAGACCATCTAGAACTTCAATTTTTATGTACTATGAAAAAATAATTAAAAAATTAAATAAACTCCACTTACAGTCGGATGTACAGACGGTTTTGTCGACTGATAGGTTTTATGTTTGATACTTTATAATTAAATAAGAACAGTCCTCCAATAAATTAATGCATCCTTTTATCGACTAGACAAGACAAGTGATAATTTTTTTTTTTTTGAAAAAATCAATCCCGAAAGAATCTTCCCCATATGATATGATATCACCGAAATTCACCTTGTTTAATTGTTGTCTTCCTAATATGAAGCACGTAAAAAACATGGATAATGTACAACATATCACCTCCTCTTTCTAACTCCTAGCCCTACAACTGCAACCCCCCTTCAATATCCCCCCTAATAAGTCCACCATATCTTCGTCTAATTGCAAGCAAGACAACACACAATTATTGCAAGTTACGACCGAAATGAGTCTGAATAAAATTTTATTTGAGAAACATTTTAAAGGAAAATCTATTAACTCATGGATGGAGTGAAAACAAAAGTAATACGACAAAAGTTTTATTTGGGATTTTAACATCTTGTTATACCATTGGTCGATTATTTCAACAGAAAAAAAAAAGAAGACAAAAATAAATGGACCATCAAATGAATATATCAAAGTGGCAATATTTAATTTTATAATTTTAAAATACTTTTGTCATGTTCTTTTATTTGTTTATTGATACGCGATGATTCGTTCACCAATTTCTCAATAATTGCTTGGCTTATCTGAGCTGAAATCGCATTTTTATTAATAAGAGTTGAAATATAATTTACTTGGAAAGTTACGTATTGTATTGTTAATTATTTTAGATATTTACTCAATTTATAATGGAGTTTGAAGATACGCCTTGAACATATCTCAAGTTAAACGAATCAACGGCCTAGGTTGCATCGCCAGAACTAAGAAAAGTAAAAATCCATGTCAGCTATGAGATCCAGTTTATGGATGACACGTGGATGGTTGAAAAGAGGGGAGGGGCACGATAATTTTGACAATGTACGCTGCTGCTGAGTCAGAAATTGGAAATGGATAAAGCTTTAACCGTGAAAACTGGGGGGAACGGTCAAAAGTAACAGTAAAAACCAACCACGTGGCGAGAGGAGAGCGGTGGACCGGAAGAAGTGACGAAGCGGTGTCGTTTTGGGGCTTCACCTGAAGTTTTGCAACTATAAATACGTGGCGTTTGAGATCTTTAAAACACAGCTACGTGTTGGCTTCCCCTGATTACGCTCCGCTGTTTTCTCTGTTTCGTTGCTCTGCAAAATCCTTCTTCCTCGTCTCTGTTCTTTTATCCTTTTGTTTTTTTAAGGATTTTAAGACTACCCATTAGTTTAGTTTAGTTCTAGTTCTTGTAAAAAAAAAAAAAAGGGAAAAAAGGTGTCTGCGAGTGTTTATTATTGAAAGAAAATGTGTGGGATTTTAGCAGTTTTGGGTTGTTCTGATGATTCTCAAGCAAAAAGGGTTCGAGTACTGGAGCTTTCCCGCAGGCAATAATCTTTTCTTTCCACCTTTCCGTTTTTCTTTTTGGTCTCTACTCTTAGCTTTTGATGTTTGTGTCTTTAAAAGGTTGCATAAAATTGGTCAAATAGGTTTAAATAATGACAAGCTTTTTGAGTTTTGTTGCGTACAATGTAAAGAAAAAGAGTTCGGTGACTTAAGGTTTTTGTGTTTTTAATCCCTTGATTGTAAAGTTGAAAGCTCAAGGTAAAAAGTATAGATGCATTTTTATGTCGCATATTTCGGTTATGATGAAGTTCAACCTTGAACATGGTCTTGAATCCTTGATCATCAGAAGGTGGATAGCTTATACGGAAAATTTCCACCTTGAGAGGTTGCCAGAAACATTTTTTTTCTTAACTTGGTCTTGGTCGTGAATTCTTGATCATCATCATTTTTATGGACTACGGAGATGGAGGCGAGAGCAAGCCAAGCTCTGTCAAGAGTCTTGAAACAGGGAAAAAACAAAAGAGAGGGAGAGTCTATATTTAAAGATTCTAATTCAATCAGATAATGAAGACAAGCATAACAAATTTCCATTAGATTTATCACTTATTAGTTAGTGATGTGGCCATAATTTAACAATTATTTGGAGAAAAATATAGTAATATTTCTAAAAGAAAAATGATGGATGTAGAACAATCAGCTGAAATAGCTATACTACTACTCTTTTCAACAGGCTGAAGCACCGTGGTCCTGACTGGAGTGGGCTGTACCAACATGGAGACTGCTATCTGGCCCATCAACGCCTTGCCATCGTTGATCCTGCTTCCGGTGATCAGCCTCTCTTCAATGAGGACAAAAGTGTTGTTGTCACGGTAGGCCTTTAAGCTTTTTTCTATTTTTTTGTCTTAGTCGAGACAAGTGGCTCTGCCCTATGTGCCTTGAAAATGGAAAAACCCCAAAGAATTTGGGATATTGGAATAATTGTAATTTATGTGTAGTTATCGGTCATGAAGCAAAGTTACTAACAAAGGAAAAAAAATATGTGCTGAAAACCAGGTGAATGGAGAGATTTACAACCATGAAGAACTAAGGAAGAAGTTGGCAAACCACATGTTCAGAACTGGCAGTGATTGTGATGTTATTGCCCATCTGGTAATTCGATTCATTTGATTTTTGGTCAAATTTTGTTGTTTGTAAATTTTTGCTCAAACAAGTGTAAGTTGTTCTTTAAATTTGTACT
Source organism: Theobroma cacao (assembly GCF_000208745.1). NCBI lineage: Eukaryota > Viridiplantae > Streptophyta > Magnoliopsida > Malvales > Malvaceae > Theobroma > Theobroma cacao. Next base: position 35,228,663 of record NC_030858.1, read on the forward strand.
ATATGCTAGTATGAGGAGTATGGGGAAGACTTTGTGGACATGTTGGATGGAATCTTCTCATTTGTGCTGCTGGATACCCGTGACAACAGTTTCATTGTTGCACGTGATGCTATTGGGGTCACCTCCCTCTATTTTGGCTGGGGTCTTGATGGTATTATTTTCTTGCTTCCTCAAACAGTATTCTTTTGCATGGATTTATAGCTGTCTAAATTGTGATTGAAAATTGGTTTTTGCTAAAATTCTTTTCTACTTGTTATGTTCAGGTTCGGTTTGGATATCTTCAGAATTGAAAGGTTTGAATGATGACTGTGAACACTTTGAGACCTTTCCTCCTGGCCATTTGTACTCTAGCAAATTAGGAGGATTTAGGAGGTGGTACAACCCACCATGGTTCTCTGAGGCCATTCCATCAGTTCCATATGACCCCCTTGTTCTCAGACATGCATTTGAAAATGTAAGATTGATGAATTGCAGCCTGAGAAACATTTGACACTTACTAGACTAAGCAAAGAATTTTTTTTTCTTTTATTTTTGTGTAATTATAGCTTACTGGTCGGATTCAATATATTTGCAGGCTGTGATCAAAAGGTTGATGACCGATGTGCCTTTTGGAGTTCTGTTATCTGGAGGGCTTGATTCATCATTGGTCGCTTCTATCACAGCTCGGTACTTGGCTGGTACCAAGGCTGCCAAACATTGGGGAACACAGCTCCATTCTTTCTGTATCGGCCTAGAGGTAAAGCTCTACTAGCATAGGACGAAACCTTAAAGTACAGCTTTAAAGGATTTAATTGGTCCTTAAAACCTGTTTCTCAATTTGTCTGCAGGGTTCACCAGACCTGAAGGCTGCAAGGGAGGTTGCAGACTATCTGGCCACTGTTCATCATGAGTTTCACTTCACTGTTCAAGTATATTGACTGAATATTTAGTAATAGTTTTAATTCAAGAATTGTGGTCTAATAATTCTAGAGCAAGCTAAATTTCTCTCTAATGTGGCAGGATGGAATTGATGCCATCGAAGATGTCATATACCATATTGAAACCTATGACGTGACCACAATCAGGGCAAGCACTCCTATGTTTCTGATGTCACGAAAGATCAAGTCACTAGGAGTGAAGATGGTTATTTCTGGTGAAGGCTCTGATGAGATTTTTGGTGGATATTTGTACTTCCACAAGGCACCAAATAAGGAAGAATTCCACCGTGAAACATGCCACAAGGTAATAGATTATCTTACTTGGCGCTTTACGTATTAGCAAGAGGAGTTAGGATAGATGGATATAACCAAAACTGGTCTGTTTTGATACTTTTATGTAGATCATAGATGGATATAACCAAAACTGGTCTGTTTTGATACTTTTATGTAGATCAAGGCCCTCCACCAGTATGATTGCTTGAGAGCTAACAAAGCAACATCTGCATGGGGATTGGAGGCTCGAGTCCCCTTCTTAGACAAGGAATTTATCAATGTTGCCATGGCTATAGACCCTGAATCAAAGTTGGTACGTACTTAAACAAGTATTTCTCTTAAAGGAGAAAAGTATATTTGTTCCAGGAATTGCTTGGTTTATTCTTCCACAGACTTATCAAGAATGCTTCTCTATTTTTTGAATCAGATCAAAAAAGATCAAGGACGCATTGAGAAGTGGGTTCTTAGAAGGGCCTTTGATGATGAAGAGCGTCCCTACCTGCCAAAGGTGTTTTATCATCTTTTGTTGTCTTTGGTATTTGTCAACTAATTAAGTACCCAACTAACATGTCCTGTTTAATTTACCCTGCAGCATATCCTGTACAGGCAGAAAGAACAGTTTAGTGATGGTGTTGGTTATAGTTGGATCGATGGTCTCAAAGCCCATGCTGCCCAACATGTAAATATCTTTCTACTTCCTTTTATTGTCTTTCTTTTCCCCTCAATTCTTTTTGCTGTTTCCGTTAGTCTATTGTATATTTAATAACCATATATAATTTCCATTTGGAATCTGGAATTTTAAGTATACTAACTTGAGGAACAAATAATTCTCACCTTATACTTTCAGGTGACGGATAAAATGATGCTTAATGCTTCTTACATCTTCCCTCACAATACCCCAACTACAAAAGAAGCCTACTACTACAGGATGATTTTTGAGAGGTTCTTCCCTCAGGTGAATATCTAAATTTTGCTGTTTGAATACATTTATATATGCTTTTAACTTTCTCAGAAGTACTGATGACTAAAGTGATCATCCTCCTTTGCCTGGTCTAACAGAACTCCGCTAGATTGACTGTCCCTGGAGGAGCTAGTGTAGCATGCAGCACTGCTAAAGCTGTTGAGTGGGATGCTGCCTGGAAGAACAACCTTGACCCTTCAGGCAGGGCTGCCCTGGGGGTCCATCTCTCAGCTTATGACGCAGAGACACCTCTGAGCAACGTGCCATCCAAGGTTATTGATAGTATACCAAGGATGATGGACCTTCCAGGAGTTGCCATACAAAGTTAGCGCCTGCCTACTGGAGGGAAGCAGAATGTGTGAATCTAATAATTAAGAGTAGGATTTGTGGCATATCCATGCAACTTCAGAATGCTCTGTTGTATACGATAGGCGATGTGTACGAGTACTAAAATATTTTGTGGCCGTCTGATCATGTTTTCTTATCATCAACCTGCTGTTGTTTTTGCTTTTGCAGTGTGTTATCCATATTTTGCAGTGGAAGTTAATCATTAATTGAGAATCTTCCCTTTTGTTCTTATCATGTGCGAAAGCTTGAGCTGTTCCCATTTATAAGTTGCAATATGAAATGTGAAATCTGTTCTGTTCTTTTACTTATTATGACCTTTTCCCGAAACTAAATTAGTCCTTTGTTATTCTGGCTTCTTTTGTCAAATCCAGAAATCTTGTCCTTAGAAGACTGTTATGTCAATTAGCTCAGCCATTCAATAATTCGACAAGAAATATGCTGTCCCTACTAATTTAATGGAGCATTACCCAGTCTAAATTCTAGCTAATATTGGACTTGACAGGAGGAACTGTTGTGAGTATCATTATTGAGTAAGTGTCCTGTGGGAGGAGAGGGATGATTCAAGGAAGTTTGTCGAAGACCGAGTTGAGCAATTGGCTGTGAGGCAGCTCTAAGAAGTAGGACCTCTAATGGCCCAAACTGGCCCGCAAAAGGATCTAAGAAAAAACTTAAAAAGACCCAAAGCTTTTCCCTCCTTCCCTTTTCCTCCCATCTTGGCTCACATATCTAGTGATAATGGATATTGGCAACATAATAGTCTCAAAGACACCATCAGGAGAACAAATACGAAATAAGTTGCCTTATTTCTCTTTAGAAACAGTATGTGTTACTTTACAACAGAGGCTACACTAACCTTGACTAAACCGACGAGAGAGATACTATAGATGCAGAGTAAAGTGCATTTTTTCACCCTCTGCAAACCTATAATCAAAATTAATAATAATTAATTATAAAATGAAGAATACCACATACAATCTAATAGAACAACACCGTGTAGAATAGCTCATTCCAGGTATCAGGCAATCCAGGAAGGCACCAATGGCTACAATCAGCTGACCGGTCCGGGTTGGCCTTCTGAACAGGGCTTAAATCACCACTGTAAATTGAAGGGTGCCCATCTTTCCGAAGCTCAGAAAGCATGGTTATGTCCAACAAATATGCAGGAACGTGCATTTCCCTAATGACTTCATCCACCACTCTCATCTGGTCAGGGTATGTGCCGGGGTACGTAGCTTCGGTCATTGGCGTTGTTTCTCCATAACAGTTTTTTGTGGCGGCCACTGTTGCTCCAGCACTCCATTCACTTGGACTGTCAATGAAATTCCATCAAGATCATTGAATTTTGAATAGCAGTCAACTAACTAGCAAGTCTTATTAATCATGTGACACTAAATGGAGGTCATCTTACACCTCCGGGAGTCTTGTAATGAGACAGTATACATGTTTACATCTACTCCAAAAATCCAGTCCCAGATCAAAGAGGGTTTTTGGAATGTGTGAAGTAATTTTCTTTCTGACATATCAGTTATGAGAACAGAACAATATACTCATTCATGCATCATGTGTTTTTTGTGAGAGCCATGGGCAGTGGTCCACCGAAAAATAGCAGTGAGGCAAGGTGTGGTCGGGCATTTTGCAGGAACGTTTGTAGTGATATATTTCTAAGCATTTAATAATAAAGGGTCAGTTTCCACCGACACAAAACGTTGTTCAAAAAGACACTTTCCTCACTGTATCACGAGGTTACAGTTGTAAAAGGAAAGAGCAAGGAGTAAAATCAGCTAACCACATTACTAGTTCTTGTACTATTAGATCTTTTTTTGCTGCAAGTACTCCTATTCTTTAATCAATAAAAGTAATTTGACTATCTCATGAAAGATGGGGAGATGGGGGTGAGAAGAACTCGAGGGTAGTCTCAGTACATCAACCATCTATCATGTATTTCTCATGGGAGGCTGGCAAAATATCTCCCGTGATGAATGGTCGAGTGAAGTTGAAGAGTGTATGCACCAACATTTTGTCCTTTACTTCATTTAACAGATGACCGACACTGATATTTTTATACTGCTTCTTTTTTTTTCTGCAAGTGTGGTTTTTTTTGCCCTTTCACATCCATGAAGGACCCATAGTCCCACACCGATTTTCTTTGCAATCCATTCAATTATTTCCTGGTACCAGACCAGGGGCCATACTGCATAACTTCTTCCCAGTTTTAAGCTTTTTTTAAATAATGGTTCACACTCAGATATCTCCAACCTGTATGGTAACATTTACTGTAGTTGCTTACACAGTTGTAGTAATTTCGGCAAGTCGCCATAGGCTATCAGCCATTTGTTTAATCAGTCACACTCTTCTATAATCAATGTTCTGTTGGGATTAACCTAAGCAGACGAAAACTGAACTCAGGTTGGGGCGCTTCAGGCAGCCCTACTGCACAGCTCAGATTGGACCGAATTTTTAGTGCTTGGAGTCGTGTTACTTTTCCAGTTCCAAACACACAATTATTATTAATCAAAGCCTAGAGCTCCACTCCACACAATTATTATTAATCAAAGCCTAGAGCTCCACTCCACACAATTATATGAGAGAGAGGGGGAGAGAAGACTTACTCGTAATGTGTGGGGGAAATGGACTGGAAAAAGACCCTGGTTCTCGTTATGTCAACATTGGTGTCAACCCAATTGGCCCATGTTCTCAGCCCTTTCTCCAAAGCAACCAAACGATCCATGTCCTTGTAATACTTACCCCCTGACTCAATCAAATCCCACCTGTCCAGATTTACCTCAAGCTATTAAATTACACAAACAAATCCCATTTTACAGTAGTACATGGTCAGAGAAATAGAAAAATTGCCTACCCTTGGAGGGATCCTTTATGAGTCCACCAGTGGCCTGTGTTGAACAACAGCACGTCTGCCATTCGCCAGGCGTTTCCATTTCCAGCTATGTCCTCTAACTTCAGGATTCTCCTCCCTTGTACCACATCTATGTCTACCAAATATGGAGCTCGATAAAATGATATCGATAAACCATATTCCTGCATTAATTACCATTAAAACAAAAATTCAAAATCAATACACGTTTTTAGTGCTAAATAAGGATTTTGGGGGGAAGGAGTGTTAGTTTCAACTTCCAGTTTGAGCTGATTGAAATTGCACTCTCTAGCACATGGTAAGTCACACCAATGGAGGGAAAGAGACCGACAGGCCATCCTTAATGATTTGGGATACTAAATTGAAAGAACGCCAATTTATGATGCTTTCGAGGCAAGTACTACAGTATAACTCGAGGAAAAAAACAACCTAGCTAGTGCCTTGTAGTTGGCAACAATTTACATGCCTCTGGCAATATAATGCTCACTTTGGGTCCCTCAAACCGTCAAACGTCAAATCCATCTCTGCCCCTTACCCAGCACCTTTGGTTTTTGGCTAAAATACTGCTGTAAAGACACATTACGGTGCGCTTGAAACGCCCTTTTTGACCAGATTTTAAAAGCTTAAAACAAATTCTGCGTGTAAGGAAGAACAGTTCAAAAAAAAAAATTGTACACAATTTCTGGAAAGAAAAATTAGATCACAGACAGTAACCCCAAACTACAAAAGTTTCAAATAAAGTTAAGACAAAAGCAGTTGCTTCCAGCCTTCATTCCACCACCGTAGAAAACCTTTCTTTTTCTATTTTTTCAGCAGCATTATAATTTTTATAAGAGCTAAGGAATCGGAATAAAGTACTAACAAGCTTTCATAAGACTAACCAGGAACTTGAAGGTGGAGAAAGGATCTCCTCTGATCATCTGAGTCTGCGTTTGTGGATCTGCAGCTGAAATCATACAAATCAAAGACTCCCATTGATTCCTCCCCAGAGAGTCACCAACAAACATCACATTTCTCTCTCTCATTTTCGACAGAAACACAAGTCCATCGAACCTGACATAAAGATACTAAAACCAAAATCATCACAATGTAAAACATAAAAAAAAAAATGGCATTGCATTTTATATATAAAAAAGAAAACTAGCAGCAGAACAAAGCTATCTGATACCTTGGAAGCTGACAATTAAGAGGCTGCCATCGATATTTAAGGTAATCAGAATCAGGTCTTCCATTCATTTGGCAGTTGAATCCTGCATCTATGATTGGACAGCTGGAATATTGGTACAATGGATAAGTATCATCACGAACCCAAGTGCCTGCAAACAATGCACAAGTACTTTGGTTTGTTTGGAACATTGGCCTTCTATGTTGTGGGTGGCTATGGTGGTTCCTCAAGCTCATTATCAGAGCTGAAGAAGCTGTGTCGGATTGAAACAAGGCTAGACAAAGAATGGTTAGACATGACTTGAAAAGATGAAATGAAGGAGATTGGGGAAAAAGAGGGGCCATTTTGCAGAGCCTATAAGAGAAGTGATATTGAAAGAGAAAAAAGCCAAAAAAGAAAAGAGAGAGAAAGAGAGAGGGAGAGAGGGAAGAATTTGTATAGTATAAAGAGAAAGTGGGGCTTTAGATATATAGTTCCTGTTAAGTTCTTATAAAGGAGTACAGTTTTTTGTTCTGTTGTGGTGCATGTGAAGTTTAGCGGAGAGGCTGCTAGGCCTACACGTGAGTTTAAATGGAGTGTTTGCAGCTTGGCGGTGGATTCGTGTTGTTTGATTTAGGCCCTTTGAAACAGAGTCTCAGGCTTCCTTAATTCCTATTGGGGATTCTTTTTTGTCTGCAAGTTTATCTTTGTCCATTCCATGGGGTTTCCCTTTCCTAATTCCTCCCTCTTCTTGGGTTCTCTGCTAATCTGAATGTAATTAAATCGTGAGATTCTTGTCTGAAATGGTCAAAAATTGCAAATTTATAGAAAGAAAGAAGATGATATCATAAAGAAGGGAAGTCGTTGATAAAAGGAACTGGTCGGGAGATGGGGCCAAAACTGACAAAATGCAATATAATGTGTTCCTTTTTTCTTTTTCTTACAAATTTATTTTATTATTATATATTTTGGAGATGGTCGACATAAGACTCCGACTTGGCGTGTGGCCTTGTTGTAGATGTCGGGCTCTGGTAGGCGCCATAAAGTTTGATCCTTGATCTCTCGTCCCTCTGATCATCAAAAGAGAAGAATACTTGCTGCCATGAACAAAACCAAGATTTCCAACTTTCTATCCAACAAGGCAAATTTTTTTGCAAAAGCAAAATGTTCTTTGCTTTCCTTCATCCACATGCACAGAACATCATTCTTTAGCATTCAACTTTTTTTAGTTGATTAAACTACGGTGTGAGATTCATGTTTCATGATCATCTCCATCATCACCCATCTCTTACACATTAACAGAAACTTGATGCCAGTACTATACTTTTCTTCCTCTCGTCAGCTTTCTCAATCATCGGAAGAGTTCATCAGAGTGATGAAAGGAAAAATTTAATCCCAATCTGTTTGAGTCAATTTCAAGTTCATGGTACTAGAAATTATTGATCAGGTGGGCTGCCATTTTCAGCTAGAACTTTATCAATCCAAATTCAAATGATTTACCCGCTATGACCAGTCTCATTCGTTCAAAACAAGTTGCAACAACTAACATCAGTCATCACTGCAGGAGTCACGAGTGACAAGACTTAAAGAAGAAAAGTCGACGGTGATCTCGCTGCTGGGCCGATTACACAAGTGCATATAGCTGGTTGGGGGTCCAGACAGGGTTAAGTACGGTGGCTGAAAGCCATTAATACCACCAAAATGAATGGGCGAAAAAGTTGATTGTGATCAATGTGGATCGTGCAAGTTGTGACATAAGAAATTAGAAAGATTTGGTGTTGGAAACATCGCAGACTCTATAGCTGGGTGGGGGGGCGGGGCTAGCAACAGAAGCTTCTTTTGATATCTTTAGTTAAAGCGGTTGTACTTTCTACTTGGAAATTTCTTTCTCCAAGAAACGTCACTAGGTTTTTTAATAACAAAATCCAACAACTGACCCTAAACGTGTAAACTTTAACATTATCAAATATCAAATTAAAATTTAAGATTTGAGTAGTTATAAGGTTAGGAAATCTCATCAAATAATAAAGTTTAGATAAAATATTTCACAATAACGAGTACTTTATTTGTTGATATCTGAAAAAAAAATTAAATTATATAAAATCTAATCTCACACTCTTTATCAACAGTTAAATAATTCATGACGTTTGAGTGAGAATTGTTATTTCTTCTCATGATATACTTATGGTTAATTTTTTTTATATTGAAATTATCTTATCATAATAACGAATTAGGTAAGATTCATCAAAATATTATATGAAGTTTACATTTAGAAGTTTTTTTTCCTCAATCAATGAAATTTTTTTTATTAATAATGTAGAGGATTATTCTAAAGAAAACCATACATGATAGTTGCTCAGTCATAAAGATATGAACAAGTAATAGAAAAGAAAACAAATACAATACATATTTATCTTTAAAAACTAAAAAATCAAAAACACCCAACAAGAAAATCATATTGAAAACAACATAAAAATCAATCTAAAATTTCACCCGACAAAAACTCCGTTAGAACAAAAAGCCATTACAACACCAATAACAATGATAATATAAATCTAACTCCACTTTTCATCCATGAACCATCAAACGGTTTCCAAACCATAGAACAAATCCATCATACCATTACCACCTTCTTGCCCTTTCTTCTCCCTTTTTCACCAATTTTGTATATTTAAATTTGATGCTAAGTTCAAATAAATCCACCTCTCACGTAGTATTTTGTCATTTTTTTTATAAGTTATGGATCTTATGTAATTTTTTTGTTATTATTATATAATTATAGAATTATAATAAAATTAATTGTAAGGGATATCTTCCTTGTTTTAATATCTATTCTTTGGAGCAAAATTAAGAAACATCTGATTTTGATTGTAAAGGATAATAATATTTTTTTTGCATATCTTTCACAAAATTTTCAATCATAATAGTAATAATCAACGTTACAAAAGTTATTGTTTTAATATAATTTAGTCTAATTGCTTAATATATTTATTTTATTAACATAAGCAACATTTGAACCATCCAAACTAACATAATATTTTAAAAGGATGAAATATTCCTTAATAATTTTCTCCTTAACTTAAAATTAGTAAAATTGATCCGAACTTGAAAAATCTATTTAAACTTGATCTAACTCGATCGGACAAATGAAAGTCAATAACTTAACATGAAACAACTCGATTCTAAATTAATTTAAACTTAAATTAATACTAAGACAACAATTTAAAATTGACTCGACTAATGAAGACCCAATCCTTGCCACCTCTACCTTAGTTCAATGGTTAGTTTGATTAAATTAAATTAAAAAGGATAATGATTTAAGGGTAGGAAGTTGAAGGGCCTCATTATGGTTTATCTTTCCATTTTAATACCGCATTTGACATTTATTTCTTTACTTAAAGCAAAACTCATGAATTCCATTCATGGAGTTTACATTAGATTAGTTAGGAGTAATAGATTAGAACTGTTTCCCATACACGCTTTGATAATGACCTCGCCATGCATGGACAACACAAAACATGAATAAAATAGAACACATTGGTTTCTACAACTTTTGATGTTCTTATTATTCTTATAAATAAAATGCTCTGCAGAAAAGCATTCATTGGACAATTCAGTTCCCAAATTAAATTATTTAGGGAATAAGATAGCCAAGTTTCGATAACATTAACATCATCATTAATAAAGGAGGGAGGAGGGATTGGGCTATCAGGATAGGACAGAAAGTCATGGGTGAAAATGAATACAGCCTCCATTGAACCACAAAAGTTGCTGTCTTTGGACAAAATCCAAGAGCACATATAAAAAACAAGTGCCTTACGATCTTATTTTTACCTAATTATTATGGATTTTTTTACCAGAAAGTTGGACTAATTGCTATGAAAAATGGGTATGTCAGGAAACTAGAACCACCTAGCCAAGAGCTATAGAAGTAGGAAGTCTCCTTCTGTCCCCAAGTAGAAATTTGGAACCTCCTCTGCCTCATTCTCTTCCTCTCTGCCAGGCCTGCTTTCTCTTGTATCCTCCTTCCAAAGAAATGTTTAAGGAGTAATAAACCCAGAGTAGCTTCTAGGGTTGATCACATTGCCGTATCTATAGCTATAAAGTTTGAATATAAGTTTAATTTCCAAGAAGAAAAAGGTTTATGCCCTACTCTGTCTATCGACTTTCCATTTATTTATTTACTTATTTTTCTCTTGAATGGAAGGTAATAAATTGTCTATATTCAGATCACCAAGACAGGAATATACCATTATTTTACAAGATCTGTTGCTTCTTCAGAGGCTATCTTATGGCATTTTAGTTTCCACCCAAAAACCAATTAAACAGACATGAAGGAAAGGTAACTTTCACTAATATAAAAGAAGGTAATTGGATATGATATGCTTCTAAATTATACATCCATAAGGTTAATAGGGACAAAAGGATACTCAAAATAAGCTCTACGTTATTGATCCTAAAAGGTAATGAACTCTACATAATCTCCTAAACTATAACGTTAATAGTCTTTATCTGAGTTTGAGATGATCTGTCCGACTTATATTCTGTACAGAGGATTTACACATCCATGAGGTAAAATTTGGATGTCCTGCAGCCGGTCTACATGACAGCATCAAAAAACCATCTAGGCTAACCGTGGCACAATTCTTCCCAAGAGCAGCCTGGAAAATCATTCACTGGTCTAATTGCAGAATCTATGCGAACAAAGCAACACTCAGGCAGATATCCTCCTGCGCTTGTAGCACCTAATGGAATCACTACCACTGCATTTTCTTTTCTTATAATTGGTATCTACAACTGAGCACTCTGGATTGGCTTCAGTATCACATGGTTCATGGTCAATTTGAGTTGGTTGGTTTACCTTTAAATAAGAAGAGATCAAGTATCTTGTCAGAAAAGAAAGAGAAATGAGGATCAAAAGGAGATATAAAATGAAAGAATAGGTTAATGATGGAAAAAAATGAAACGCTTCAGAGTCAATAGAAGCACCATTACCACAATATGAACACAGTCTCCTTTATTACCACTCCCCCCACCTGCTTCAATCCTGCCGAAAACTTAAATCTGTTAGCGACTAATTGAGCACCATTGAAGACGGTAAGTTTGAAAAAGGAATAGAAAACCATGCAAATTCAAGAACAAAAAGAGGTTGCTCATGTGATATATAGTGGACTCAAGTAATGTTTAAACCAATATGATTCTAAAGGAGGATGGGAGGATTTTACCGGACTAATTTTCCTTCAACTTTAAAGACACATCAAACGTGGCACTGAGCAGAAACAATTAGATTGATAAATAGCTGGTATAATATTCAGTACAGCCTCATTTCAGATGAGTAAGGATTATATTCAGCTTGCCTAGAAATATGATGGAGCATGATTGATTTGGTGCCAGAATGAATGCAGATTGCAGATTTTCAAGTCATTCAAATTACAAACTGCTCTAATTCAAGCACACTGTTCTATCCTAAAGTGATAAAGTCCACTTCATCCTCAAGTTTGGTACTAGCCAAAAGAAAACTACGTAAAAGTATACAACCTTCCTTTCATTAATGTTAGTGGCTACAGCTCTTCATCATAGTTTCTTTCACAAGCTTAAGCAATAGTAACAATGCTGTTCAATTTTCCCTTCCCTAGATTGAATGGCATTAAAGGCCAAGAGCTATAATTGGTAACATGCCTTATTTTTCTCTGTCCCCTAATATTGATAAGGAATGGTTTACACACAATTAGGCCCCATTTGGAGCTGAGCTGAGGTGCAGCTGCGCACCTTTTTCAATCTCACCACAATAAATCTAAACTCTAATCTCATCATTACAGTTATCAATTTCACCGCTATCACTGTTTTCAATCTCACCGGAGCCAATCAAGCCCTTACTGTGGTTAAGATAATAGATATATAAATTAGATTCTTCTTTTCCAATAAAATTCAATGGGGATGAAAAAGAGGGGGAGAGACAAAAGTAGGCATGGGAGAAAGAAAAAAGGCAGTTCTAACAAACAATTTCTCAAAGATGAAGGGGAAGAAACAGGAGAATATCTGACTCATTTAAAATATTTTCCAAAAGAGAGATACACCAACTTAGCTCATGGCTTTATACATTAGCATAGATAGTGAGGTTACACATCTATGCATCTGTGTGTTTGAGTGAAGAGACAAAGGCATCTTCTTTCATACTTTGATCATTTCCAAAAGGATGGTAAGTGATATGCTTGAAATAATTCAGGGTTCAAAGAACACCAACCCATCGCTATTACTATCAAACACCATATCCAACTGAAGCATGCCAATCCAGTTGAATTATAGGTTTTCCTTACCTTACTATCAAGGTATTCTGTGCCAGTTAGTGCTTCACCAGTCTTCCTTTGCTTTAGTAGTACATTTACATACGCAGACATGGGGCATTCTAAGGTCACCAATTTTCATATTTTTATCGAATTTACAATATCATTTATATACCATGGACATTTGCTTGATGAGAATTGTCATTTTATGATCTCTTCTTCTCCAAACACATTCTCTTTACCAAGCAACTCAAATACTCAAAGTCAAGATGATTATCTAACAATATTTTCCTCCCATATAATCATGATTACCTGAATTTAATGACTGTCAGATATCCAAATGGATGATATTTACATAGGAGAGCTTTCATCTTTACAACCTGGTTAGAAGTCTAAGCCAGTAGTTATCATGAGTGTGACCATCCTAACAGGAAGAGTGAAGCTTGAGTGTTTTTTATTTTTTTCCAATTTCCCTTTTTTTATTTTTTTGCTAAATAGATTAAAAAAGAGGTGAGACATACTCCACTAGTCCTTGATCAATAAATCCATTGTCCTCGATTTGTCCTGCTTGAAATACTTCAGAGACTGCACTGGATCCATCGAGGTCGACATTATCACTGCTTTCAATAGCATCATTGTAAAGTTTGAACTGCGATCCTGCAAAACATGAATGAAACATGAATGTGATTCAGTGCAGTAATTAATACTTGAAGAAGGTGGCCAGGGAATAGGAAGTACCAATTGATAAGTTTGATTCCACTAAAGGTCTCTTAAGTAAAAGCTTCTGGCACATGATGGCACCCTGGAAATCTAAAAATGTATAATCTACATATGTTAATCTCTCAGAAGGCATCATCTTTGAAAATCCAAATGAAGTAGTCCACGTGTGTAGCACATTAGGAACAGCAGGTAATATCAGCCTCTGTACTCCTAATTCCATGAGTTTCTGAAGAAATCATGCAAGAAACACTAGTAAGAAATTTGTCAGATGCCACATATATTAGCGAATAAATGTGGGATTATATTGAACCCCAAAAATGTCGTGCAATGTGGTTCGCCCCCGCCCCCCTCTTTTTTATTCTCCTTGATTTTTTTTTTCTTTTTGAAATATTATCTCCAAAGAATATACATGGAATTAATCTACAGCCATTATATTCCTTCAAAACATGTAGCAGCATTAATTATAAAGTATCAATTCAATATTAGTACCTAATTATCAAAACAGACACTGAATTGAAATGTTTTACATATTTTGATGCTATATAAAATGTGAAAGACCATATAATCAACATGTAAAATTTTTTAATTTTGTAATCATATGCTTCATAAAATTTATAAATGCTGCCCTTTATAAATTAATCTTAGTGCTAAATTATTTTGAATTTTTAATATATTTATCAGGTCATAATGAAACCACAAGTCATATATCCATTTGAACCTGATTAAATCTCTAGACCTTAACCCTCAATTTTACAACTTGAAAACTGTCTTAGTTTCTAAAACATTGTTTGGAATCCTCATCGATGTGAAATTCACCAATAGTAAACATAAAGCACTACCAATAAAAGACCCTAGAAACATGATAAAAATTACCTTTTCAAGCTCGTTCATCAAAATTCGACACATTCCAAGTCGCCGATATTGAAACCTGGTACCAATTAAAGGTATTTCGGCCACCTTTTCTCCATGGACCCTTGAATAGACAAGTAGCAATTAAAACTACTATTATCAAAAAAAGCATGCGCACAAGACAGCCTAACTAAGAACTGTAGTCCTATACATCTTACTATCATTAATTAGAGAAGCTTACCTAACATTAGCAACGGTAATAAGTTCATCATGTCTTTCCAAAAGTATTGTGTAGAACCCTTGGAAGTTTAGGCGGTTAAGTTCTGAGCTGCAAAAGTCAAAATCACAAGGATCAAGCTTGAAGCTATTTCCTTATATTAAACACCCAAAACACGAATAAATCATCACTAATTATACCGAAGCAGCAACAATAGATTATGAAACTCAAGTATCAGCAGCAGAATAAGGCCCGATGGCCTAAATGCATAGACCTTGATAGGCTACCATATTAAATATAAGGAGGAGAAATCCAGGTCATTTGATACTAATTTAAAAATGTAGCCAATTTAAGCAATCAACTCCAAACAGGTTAAGGCAGATGGTCAGTCCAAGACAAAGTTTGGCCAGATTATTGAAGATAAATCACACAAAGTAGAGAAATCTGCTCTCTGTGATGCAGGCTTTGACAGCATGCATTGCCTACAGTTCTGCTGCCAGGAGTTTTTAAATCTACACTACTCCCCACATAAAGTGACAAGAATATATGAATTACAATGCTGCAACATGAACTAACAAGCATGCCAAAGATATAAAATTCAAACCAGTCCTCAAATCAAGAGGCAACATCAGAAAGAAAATCCGAGTAACATTGTTTAGGAACTGCAATAGTGGCATTCACCAAAACATTTAATATGGTTTCCATTTGTTCCTCAAATCATTTTAATAGCAAAAACCATGATAGTTGCAAATGAATCCAGACTTTGCAGCTACATTTTTCAGAATAGTAACAAGCACAACACCCAGTATATATTAAAGTTATCAAGATGACATCAGAAAACAAGAATTACCCACCTTCTACTGAATATAATATCTGCTACAAGATCTCTGCCGGTGTGAGGTTCTTTCACAGGCTCAAAACACTCATGCATCACATCAAGCGCAATGCTAAGCTTGCTGTAATTCTCAATTATGGCTTCGTTATCTGAAGCATCAAGATCATGAGTATCCGACAGCATGGTTTTAATTAGTGTCCAAGTTAGATTGTCCCTTCCAACAGGAATTGGTCTCCCTAAAAGCTCATGAAGGCCCACAAATATCTGCAGCAAAGCCACCACTATAAGCAACATTTCAAGATGTACCATCAACAGTGTGATATTACATTGCTCATGCACTAGAAACTTTTAAGGTAGGCTGCTGCCTTAAGAAATGAGTATGACATAACATTTATGATGTAAATCCTACAAATTTTTATCAATGACTAGCACAATGAAGGCAAAAGTTGACTGTTAATCTCAACCACATGAAATTCAACTGGATATAAATAATTTCTGCAAAAAGATTCTCTAAATTGCAGAAACATCTCCCCACGAACAATCATGCTCATCACTTGATCAAATCGTAAGAACTTTTGCTGTAAAAGCCAGTTCTCTGCCACTGCTTACTAGGCTTGCACTACTTGAATTCTAAATTTGACATATAAGAACTAAAAGTGGTCAAAAGAGAGAAATGAAAATTTTACTAGCTTCTCATTGTGAAGCACTAAAGTATTTAAGAGAGGAGTGAATAGAGAAACAATTTATGCCCAAAGAAAAAGGGCAGAAAAAAGTCAGCTACTAGTCAATGCACAGTTCAATTCACAAAAATAAGCTGATTGGATGTACCTTTTCACAGTTTTTGCTGCAAAACCAATTTTCTTTTGCACATATTTTCAACTTATTCACCCCTCTACTGCATATGCACACAACGTGATCTGCACCAAATGCATGAAAACTGCATAAGAAACTATCCAAATGTGCTTTTAACCAGTCAGCAAGTGGAGAAAAGCAACCTACATTTATGCTCACACTGAGCACAAGTGAGAATTCTGTCATCCACAAAATCTGCATCATCTTCTTTAGGCTTGCTTTGACCACAAATTCCACAACAACATGATGGACAGAACCAGTCACCATCCGGAACACTCTATGACAGAAAATTCCAACAGAAGAAATCAAAGATTTGTAGGTTCTAAAAAAGGGAATAGAAGTAAATCTCGATAGGAATGAACTGACAATGAAACAAAAGAGATACCTCTAAACCAAGGCAACATTTGTGGAATGAGGATGGACATTGATCACATAAAATTAGTTCGCCCCCATAATGACAAACAGAACAAATGCAGTCGTTTCTGTCTTGTCGCCAACTGCCCTTCAACCGGCGATTCTGCTTTTTTTCAAACTTCATCTTATTATTATGTATCATTTGCAGCTGGCAATCTAACAGAGACCTACCATCTTCCAAGAAGATGTTGGCAGCTGGTCTGTGGCTACTGCTACCAGCATGTGCTACAAAGCCACCAAGGGTGTACACCTTGTCACAACAACTGCACTTAATTCCATCACGAGTTATTCGCCCTTCAACTTTCAACCTCTGCTCCTTCCTCCAGTAAAGCACTTTTGACCTTGGCAAAACAACATTGTTATCTATCAACCAAGACAGCACAGTTCGTGGATTCTGGTGCAATGGACTAGGGGTTACTACCTGCTGCACTCTTTTGGTTGATCGTAGCACACGGTTATGTTGACTACCTTTGAGATTCTCTCTTAATTTCATCAATGCCAGAGGTGTCTTTCCACCTTTCAATCTTGAGATGCTAGTGTTTTCAACAGGTGAGTTGGCTGGCCTTTTATCTAAGCAGGACACAGGATACAGTGAACTATCCTTTCTCTTCCTTTTGGGTTTTCGAGTTCTTTGGCCTCCTCTACTTAGCCCAACAAGATTTCTCTTCTCCAATTTCAAGTAAGACTCTCTGGACAAATTTTCCGATTCAGCATTTGATCGCATCAAGCTTCTCTGGATACCTATATAAGAAAGTGCAGAAGAAAGCTTCTCACTTGCTAGCTGACTATCAGCCTCCTCAATGACATTAATTTTCTCCAGAGGTCTAGAAGGAGAAGCATCAGTTTGAGACACTCCACCTTCTTCTATACACATTTTGCAGGCTGCTCGAAGTGAAAAGTATATCCTTCCACTTGGTGACGTGTAGCACAAATAGCGCCTTCCATTGCTGCTTGCATGGTGAAATGCCCAACCCAGCCATGAGAGATGCCTTTTTGCCTTTAGTGTCATATCACTTCTCTTGGAATGGCACTTGTGAGTCTCATCCAGTCCAGCCTTAGACCAGTCCAAAACAGCTTGAGGACAATATTCTGGTTCAACAACATGTACATCTTTCGTGGTTGGTTCACCAACAGATAAATCTTTGGTGTTTGAACAAATAAGTTCCCCGGATTGTTTCATCAAATCTAAACAGAGCTTATAAAGAGAGTAATAACAATCCCCAGTAGGTGAGATGTATCTCACTCTGACTATATGTTTGTCTTGCTTAGACTCAATTTTCCATCCCTGATATAGAAGATGCTTCCTAACATCAGTTCTCAGAGCATTCGCATGTTTCTTACCAGAAAGAGCATATTTGGTAATGGCATCAGGGCATGACTCAGCTTTAGGAACAAGGTCTACGCCAGCAGTCATCCATGTCGCAGTTTCATCGAGTCTTGAACTTCTGGCCCTCCTTTTGGCCATATCTAAATTGGTTCCAGAAAACCCTTCATTGCTAGTAACAGAACTGATGCAGGAAGTGCCATCTGCAACAGAGGGTGAGACCAACAGAGCCTCAGGTAAAACACAGACTGCTGTGTCAAGACAGAATCCATTTGATCCAGTCAAAATATTGGTATCATCCTTTGAGGTACACATCAACTGACCTATATCAGATTTCTCTTGAATTGATTCAACAGTAGCTGGGTTTAGACTCATCATAGTATTGCCAATTGGATTCTCAACAGGTACAAGAGCAAAAGTGTAAGCTAAATCTGCATCAGAACACATATTAACATCTGCTGCTGGTATAACAGGCTCCAGTTGTGACTTGGAGTCTGGCTGGGAGGACCCAGAAAGGCCTGATACCCTGATAAAATGATTCACTGTGATTTCATGGTTATCTTTTATAACCTCCAGCACCAATTCTTTCCACAAAGCTTCACAAGAAGATGTCCACTCTCTAAGATTTTGAAAACCCTCTTTCTCCCGTAAATCATACCAAATTTGCTTCAGAGAAACTGAAATGTACCACTCTTGCTCATATTGTTCAATCAGCTCAAGAAACAACCAAGTCCCACGTCGGTGCCACTCCTCCTCCAAGTCATCCCAATCTTGAGTAATCCGTAAGTTTCCAATTTCAGCAATCATTTCATCACCCAAATCAGGGAAGAAAACTCTCCTCTTCTCCAAACCATCTTCATAGTCAAAAATCACACCTTCCCACCAAGAGTCCATAAAATATACATCCACACAGAGTCCATAGTAAAGACTCCATTTGCTAATCTCTATTTTCAGAGGCAATGGCCTAATAGACCCACGATAGTTACATTGATTTCCACAGGGACAACCAATGCCACCTACTACAGGTGAAGGAACACCCACAATGTCAACAAAATTATCTGAACTATCGTCAACGAGAATATGATCATACTTGACGTGACACCCTTGCTTATCCCATGAAATAACAGTTCCTTGATGCCATGAACCCTGAAACCCCTCTTCCACACTCCTCACCTACAAAATTCCAACATTTTTATGCACAGAACCAAAACTTCAAATGCATCAGATATTCATACTTTAAACAGTAAGTGATCAACCAAGGACTCTCAAAATTTTGAAAAAAAACTTCTAAGTTAACATTGCATGGCTACCAAGCAGACCCAAAACCAGGTGTATAAGAATGTTAATAATGAGATAAAGAATTAAACAACACAACGTAGCTCTAATCACACTGATTAACAGCATTGGAAACTTTCGGCTATAAACGAAACCAAATTAGAAGTTATAACCCAGTTTCAAAAAAAAAAAAAAAGGTTCCCACATTAAGAAAACTCAATGAGACACCACAGAAATCACAACCCAGGATTTGAAACCCCCTCTAAAAAAAGAAAAGAAACCCACCAAGAAGAAGCATATAATTGAAGGAAAATCATTCAAAACCAGAATGGGCATTAACCACATTACCTCAACTTTGTCATTAACATCAAGAATCTTATTTTCACAGATTCTCCGACGTTTCTTTTTCCTCAAAACAGAGCCTTTCTCTTCTAAAACACCAACCACCGCCATTGGAGAACTCCCTCCCCAAAAAGAGAAAACTTGATAGTTGATACCCTTCTAACTGAAGTACGTATTAACCAATGCCAAGAGAGTTATAGAGAAAGAGAGAGAAAAACAATAAAGGGTAAAAGAAGGATAACGAAAATCGCATTTAAAATAACAGCTTTCTTCTCTCTCACATTTAGTTTCCCTTTCTCCACCCGATTCTTTCTCACCAAGAAACAGCCTTATATACTCTACTGTCCTCTACATGTATCATAAGAAAACCAAACCTTCTTGTGCATGCACTATCATCCGTCCATCAACTCAGGACCCATCCGCAACGGCTGTGATTTGTTTTTCTCCTGTTTCACGTTTGTGCAGCAACGAAGATGTCGTCCGTCGTCCGTCGTGTCATCAATATATTAAATTAATTTTTAATATTAATTTTGAAAAATTCGTTTTGATCCTCTACGTTCGTGTGTTAAAAAAGGGTGGGGCCTTTTAAAAGCCTTGTGATTATCGTATGGATTGATTTCCCGTCTGATGGCAAATGGGAATGTGAAAAGAGATCTTTAAGTATAATTATCAAATATCTTTACTTAATGTTAATAGTTGACTCCACCTAATTGATTTAAGGCAATGGGTAATCTCCAATACATATATATATATATTTTTAAACCACAAATTTAATTACCTAAATAATTAATGTGATGATTTTATAATATTAAATCTTTTAGGCACCTTTTGTCTTTGATATACATATATTACATTTGGTTTTTCAGAGTTTCCATTGCTTTTTCCAATGGCAAAGAAAGGTTGTTTATCGTGTGATTATATTCTTTTTAGAGTCTATTTGTTTGTTCATGTAGCATGCATAGCTTACCATGCAAACACAAGAGGAATTGTGTGACTACGAAAAAAGCATATTCCGAATTAAAATGGATAGAGTACTGCTGGTGATCATCTTTCTTTCAATTCTTGTGTGAGTCTAGAAGTTGAATGTTTTTCTATTTATTCATCCAAATTTTGAGGGAAACATTGATAAGAAGAATCCAAATTCATTCATGGTGGTTATTTTATGTATTACCCACATGAATTTTGACTGAATTTTGTCATTCTTCAGTTGCTATACATACATATCCCTTTAAATTTTCAAGTAAGTTATAGTAAGCAATATATTGGAGGTAGTTCCCGAATTCTAGAGGGATTGTTTTACTCTTTCCATGTTGACATAGATATCATTTAGGTAAAGCTTTTTTTTAAAAAAATAATTTAAATAAAATCAGATAGTTTTGTTTTACTATAATTTGATTAAACATATTTATAACTGACACTCACAAAAAATAATTAATGTTTTTGAAATGTCAATCTTTCAATTCTGCAATTGTAAAAAATAAATAAACGAAAATGAATTAGAAAGTTTGACTAAATCATTATTTGATTATTTATTATTATTATTATTTATAAAATCGACTTAACAAAAACATCTGGGTAAAAAAAATTGTCTGATTATCATTGTTTGTTTCAGCCATCATCACAAAATGAAATCATTAAGCCAATAAAAGCTTAATTATAATTCTATTTACTAAACTTGAAACCTTCAAAACCAACTATGAATCCAAAGACTCAATATCTTTCTGTCCTTGTGCTCGAAATTCATTTTTTAAAATCTCAATCTTTCAATTACGCGATTGTAATAAATAAATAAACAGAAATGAATTAGAAAATTTGATTAAATCATTATTTAATTATTTATTATTCTTATTTATAACAGTTACTTAGCAACAAAAACATCTGGTAAAAGAAGAAGAAAGATGTCTGATTATTGATATTTGTTTCAGCCATCATCATAAAATGAGATCATTAAGCCAAGGCTTAATTAGAATCCTATTTACTACGCTTGAAACCTTCAAGCCAACTACGAATCCCAGGACTCAATATCTTTCAATCTTTATGCTCGAAATTCATTAATTGTAACTGAAAAGCTTATACGTAGAGCTTCAACCATCATCACAAACTGAAATCATTAAGCCAATAGAGACTTAATTATAATCCTATTTACTAAGCTTGAAACCTTCAAGGCCAACTATGAATCCCAAGGATTCAATATCCTTTTGTCCTTGTGCTCGAAATTCATTGTAAGTGAAAGGCTTGTACTTAGAGCTTCGGATAACACAGTCAAAATCTGGAAACACAAAGTAATTTACCGAGATTCGATCTTCTTGCTTGTACACCCTCACTCTATGCTTCGCACTGACGTACCTGTCATCGCTTATAGCCTAAACCAAATCAACAAGTTAGTAAAAAGTAACATAAACCATGTAAAAAAGTAACTGTATTCGCACTTAGTCATAACTTGTCGGTTTTAACTATTATGTTTTGATTAAAGGTTAGAAAATGATATTAGAAAAGTGCATGAGAGCTTAAACAGACCTTCATCATTTCACCAAGATTGATGAGCAAGGTGTTGGCAACGGGTTTCACAGGAAACCATTTGTTGTCCTCGTAAACTTCCAATCCTCCAATTTGATCTTGGCTCAAAATTGAAAAAAGAGAGCCGTCTCTATGCGGTCCTGCACCCCAAGCTTGCTTACCTTCAGAAATTTGAGGGTATCGGTGAGCACGAATAAATGCAGTTGATTCTTCTAAATATGATTCGGATTGCCTTGGATCTAGATTGAGGTTTTTCGCCATAACTTGGAAGATAGTTCTAGCAATTCTAGCGAGATGTTTTCCATATTCTTCCACTTGATGTCTAGTGAAACCACAAAGAATAGAGATCCTGTTAAATTTAGAATGAAAACCAAAGAAATACAAGAATCCAGACACACACATATGTTGAAGACAAGTTTAGCATAGTGATCAAGCAGGCAAGTTAATCTTACTTCATGTTTTTAATGTCAATTTATGTGAATATAATAGATTATTCTCAAAATATTTAAAATAGTTATTAAAAAGGGATCTAGAAGAAGGAACGTAAGACGCACATTTATAACTGCTGTACCTGAAAGAGTCAAGCAAGGAATCTTGAGTTTGGAACTGTGAGAGTTGAGTGACAGGAAAATTGATGACTTCCGCCCAACAATTGAACATATCCTGCGAACTTCTCACGGCAGCCCCTGATGAGCTAAGGAATACAGTTCCCCAAACGTAAGATAGAGGACTGCTTATAACGGCCTGTTTATGCTCAAATGGGAGGGAGAAAAGCTTTCTGGCTTGGTCCTGGATTTGGCTTAGAAGTGTTGAAGGCACCCCATGGTTAACCAAACGAAAGAGACCCCAATTTTTACAGGCCCCATCAAGCTTCTCCAGGCATTGAAGGTCTATGACAGGGATAGGATCCAAATCTTCGATATGTTCGATGCGTTCATCAGGGTCAATGTTCTGGGTTAGATTGCTATGTGGCCTGAAGAGAGGAGGGTATGATTTAATGTTCATTTCAAAAACATAAATGTTTTTTGTTCTTTACTTTGTATCTTTGCAGCTATATATGATTATGGTTAGGTGTCGAAAAAGCTGCTTTTAGAGTAGTACATTATCGTCTATGGCAAGCACTAGTATGTTATGCTACATACAAATGAAACATAATACATAACTTTGGAACATTACTAGATATTCAGAGCAATTATAGTAACGGTTTTTTTTTAGAATATAGTATTATTTTGTCCGAATTCGGATTGTTTAGTTATTAAAACAGGACCTGAAATGATGTATAATAATTTTATGAATTTTTATTTATTATAAATAATATAATAAATTATCAAAAAATTAAATATCTAGAAAACTCATCCTATACTAGAACAAACCCCTTGAATATACCATAAATAGAGCTGCTCCACAACAAAAGCATCAAAACTAATGTTAAACAAACAAAAAGAAAGAAAGAAAGAAAAAAAACTGATTAACTGGTTCAGTCATCAGATTAGCTAACATGATTAACCCAACATATGCTTAAATATCCCTATTAAGCTTAAAATCTTCAAGGCCAACCTTATATCCCAGTGTCTCAATATCCGTCTGTCCTTGTGCATGAAAATCTTTGTAAGTAAAAGGCTTATAATTAGAGCTTTGTATAGTACAGTCAAGTTCCGGAAACACAAAATAGTTTATTGAGATTCGATCCACCTGCTTGTTCACTCTTACCCTGTGCTTCACACTCACGTATTTATCATTGCTTATAGCCTGATCAAAACAAAATATTGTCAGCAAATTAAGCTATAAACATAACGACGTAACAATTTAATCATAAATTAGTGTATGATCATAAATTAAGAACTTGTTATTTGGTAGAACACCCAGTTTGAACTTCTTGTTCCAAGAAGAGTCAAGAGCTTATTTACCACTAGTCTGCACTGAATCAAAGTATTACAATGAAGTAGCCGGATGCAAGTACTCAAAGGGGAAAAAGAGATTGTTAGGGTTTAGATGTACCTGCATCATATCTCCAAGATTGATAATCAGGCTGTTGGCAATGGGTTTAATAGGGAACCATCTGTTTTCTCTGAAAGCCTCTAGTCCTCCAAGTTGATCTTGGTTCAATATTGAAAGAATTGAGCTGTCTGTATGGACCCCGACTCCCCAGGCTTGGCTGCCTTCAGAAATTCTTGGGTACCGATGAACGCGAATAAATCCAGTTGCTTCTGATATATAAGATTTTGATAGTCTCGGATCAAGATTGAGGCTTTTGGCCATACCTTCGAATAAAGTTCTAGCAAGTCTAGCCTGGTGCCTTCCATATTCATCCAATAAATATCTAGTGCAACAATAAAGATTTGTGGCTTAATATCTAAATAAATCTTTAAATTATATCAAGAAAGTCAATTTAGCATATATCATTTTTTTACAATAAATCCCTTAATTTTTATTTTGAATAAAATAAACTCTTCTCATTAATTGTTGATTAACTTTTGTTAGTCAACGGTACCGTCATGTTAATGTGTCATCTTGATAAATTCAATGTCACGTGATAGATGATGTAGCATCAAAAATTACTGACTTGAAATTAGGTTTTTTCCTTTTCAAATGTCCAAAAACTATTGATTGGAGATTTGAAATAAAAAATTAAAAAAAAACTAATTGTTTCAATTCTTTAACTAATTACCATCCATCATTCGTAATAAAAAAAAATCTAATCCAATTTTTTTAGTTTGATTGAAACCATTGTTGCTCAATTGAAAGTTGGTGTAGAGAAATTCGAGAATACTCAAAAACAATTTTGAGAAAAGAAAGAGTAAAGGTAAGACACACAACGTTTATTATATTGAAACTAATAAAGACACGTAATGTTGATTTACAATAAAATAAAATTAAATCCTTCTTTTCTCTTTCTTAAAATCTGTAAGGAAAATCTAATATTCTTTTCTTCCCAAGAATCTATAAAGAAAATTTAATAGTGTCGAATTTTATTTATTAACAATAATAGATTCTCTCCTTACATCTGATTTAAAAAATTCAAGACTACTCAAAGAACTATTTTTAGAAGAGGAATAGAAATTGCATACAGAGAGAGAAGAAAGTAAAGGCTTGATGATTTCAATATAATAAAAGTTAGGGAATATTGAAGAAAGAAAAGGTTTTTTTTTTTTGTTAGAAAGGATGATTTCAATTAAGAACATGGTAATTAGTTAAGAAACTATGACAATTAGTTTAAAACAAATAGGTTATTTTTTAATTTTTTATTTTAAATCGTAATTAATAATTTCTGAATATTTAGATGGATAAAAAAGGAAAAAAAACTCAATTCCTAATCAATAATTTTTTATGCAACGTCATCTATCATATGACATTAACGTCATCAAGATAACACATCAACATGCTATATGAAAAATAATGTGCCAAAAAAATTATTAATTGTAATGTTGAATAATGGAAGTTAATTAACAATTAGTGTGAGGGTCTTATTTGATCCAAAGTAAAAACTTAAACACTTAATTAAACATAATAAAAAAATAAAAATTAAATTAACTTTCTTAATATAATTAAAGGATTTATTTCCATATTTAATCAAGATTTAAATTATTCAAGGAATTAGAGAAAAATGCATCCCTCATAGGGTGCCTTGGATTCATTAAAGAACAGATAAAAATAATTGTCAGTATCTAGATTTCGAATGCAAAAGTAAAAAACCTTACATTTTGCTTTAATTTATTATAAGAAAGAACTTATTAGCCTGAACCTAGTTCTTCAAGTTAAATTCATTCTTTTTTTCTTTGTCACGTGACTCACCTAAGCTAAGCTAAGTTTTGCTTAATTAGTGACTAATCAGGTTGATGCTTGATCCAAAGAGCCGTCCATGTGAAATTAACATGCGCAACCTAGCTAGCGAGTTGCCAACCTTTCATCGTCAACAGTACGGTTGATGTGGAAAATCCAAAGAAAGCTATGCTTGAAATGATACAGTCAACTACAATAATTGGCCTAGCTTTCCAGTACAGATGCACCATTATTTTCTTGCAACAGTGAATTAGTATAGTTAAAAACTGTTTACCCCAAATTTACCATGTCTATTAAGATTAGTTTGTTTTGACGTAAAATATATTTTAAAATATATTTTCAGAATTTATACTTATTTAAAAAATAAAAAAATTATTTCAAATATAAAATATTTTACAAATTAATAGAAAAAATATTTATTGATCACCTACAATGTCTTATACTCTTGTGAGGGTAAGACATTTTAAGAAGAACTAAAAAAACACTCTTATACTAAACGTAGTAATATAAGTTTAATGGATATTAATATTTAACTTAAAATATTAAAAATATTAATATTTAATTAAAAATTTTTAACTTAAAATATTAATATTTAAATTATTCAATACTATAAAAATATTAAAAAATATTTTTTAATGAAATCATTCAATGCAATTAAAATTTTTATTTATAAACTCAATAAATCTTACAAATAGTTATAATAAAAAATATGTCAATTATGTTACTTAATGAATACACATTTATAAATATAAATTTTGAATGTTTTACACAATTGATAAATATTAATATTTTTATAATTATAGTAAAAAAATGGGATGAAATTTTTTTTGGAAAATTAAAATTTACTTTCAATATAGATATGTGCTTAAATGTTCTGAAAAATATTATCATTTATTTTATCAATTTTTATTTACATTTTTAATTTTGTATATGTTATATATATATATATATATATATATATATATATATATTTGGAGTGATGTATATGTTATATTTTAATTAGCAAGCAAACCCTTAAAACTAATTTATGTATGTGACAAGAAGGATCTTAGCTATCTAATCAGTCAGTATACCCTACTGAAATCGGTGGAAAGGATAAGAAGCAGATAAAGGTTTTTTACCTGAAAGAGTCAAGTAATGAATCTTCAACTTGGAACTGTGGGAGTTGACTGAGAGGGAAATTAATGACTTCTACCCAACTGATACTCTTGGAACTCCTCAGGATCCCCCCAGATGTTGTACGAGCCGTGGTGCCCCAGAAATAAGACAGGGGACTCCTTAGAATGGCCTGTTTATACTCGAACGAAAGGGCGAAAAGCTCTCTGGCTTGGTCCTGGATTCGGAGCAGTAGCTCTGAAGGAATCCCATGGTTGACCAAACGAAATAGGCCCCAGTCTTTGCAGGCTTCTCCAAGCTTGTCCAAGTCAAGGTATTGAAGGTCTATGTGAGGGATTGGATCCAAACCTTCCACATCTTGGATGGATTCATCAAGGTCAACGTTCTGGTTTGGGTTGTTTCGTTGGCTAAACAGGGGAGGATAGGATCCCGTGTCCATTTCCTATTGGAGGAAGAGGAAAATTTATAAAAACTAGTTTCAGTCACTTGCATTTCAATTGACTAGTACAAGAGGTATTTATAGGGACAATAAATGACCTTCCCATCATCTAGTTGCATAAAACAACAATTAATAGACGTACGTGAATCACATTAATTTAAGATACATGCAATGAATTTAAACACGCAAAAAACTTCAGATTGCTAATTTCAACATTCACCCTCAATTTGAAAATTTCTTCATCACCCCAAGTTTTGTTCTTAATCTACAAAAATCTTTAAACTTGAGAGGGTTCCTACAAAATATCTACGACTTGATCATGAGTCTTCATTTACTTGAGCTCCATTTTCTTTCTAGCAATACATTCTCTAATGAAATGATATCTTGTGTCTATATGCTTGCTTCGATCATGAAATATTGAATTTTTAGCGAGTGCTTGTGCGGACTTGTTGTCAATGCAAAACTCCGTAGCTTCTTCTTCTTGTTAGAATTGTAGTTCTTTCAACAACCTTCTAAGCCAAATAGCATAAGTACAGGAAATTGCAGCAACTTATTCGGACTCACAAGTCAATAAATGGAAAGAAATCATACATCTGTTCTTCTTGTGCCTCTCAATTCCATGTAGTATCAAACTTAACATGTCGACTTACCACAACTATTAGCCTTTTGAATCCGAATCATAACCAATAAAGACATGCTTGATACTTGGATCATTAAGTTTGGATCTTTCATATTGGGGTACATGACCATATCCAATACTTCCAAAGACTTGCAAATGATTCTCCAAGCTTCTTGAGGAGTTTGATCTTTGACATTTGTTGTTGGAGATCGGTTGGACAAATAAACTGCACGAGCAATAGGTTCAGCCCAAAACTCCTCGAGCATATTTTTGGCTTTCAACGCGCATCTAGCCATGTTAAGAATAGTTCTATATATTCTTCTTGTACGCTACTCCATTTTGTTGTGGTAATCTAGAAAGTGTTAAAAGAAATGAAAAGTAGGAAATATTTATTTATTTATAACAAAAGAAGATGGATTAATTGGTCCACACTCATGTATCGGTAAAAACAAATAGAAGTGGCTTGGTTGCTCGTGACATGGATTCCTTTGGAAAACTTTTACTGGCGTGCTTACCAAGTAGGCATGCTCTACACAATTGATTGGGGTGATTGATTTGAGGGCCTCTTCTTTTCTCTCGTAGCTTTGAGTGCACCAAAGTTCAGCTGGACAAACCTCATATGCCAACATCATGCTTCAGTCTTACACACTAGCCTTCAAGCACTTTGGATCAATTATCTTGATATTCAACTTGAACATCCTATTGCTTGAGATAAAGATCATAGCGATCAAATTAGCATTTTGATCTCTAATTCGATTTTTCCATGATAAGTTCATATTTCTTTTCAAGAAGTCGTCTTAAAACATAAGATATTACTTTTCAATTTAGTAGCATAATAAACAATATCAATCATGAGCTTATGACTACCATTTTTTGAAAAAGTTAAATGGGACGGTTCTTGCTGTGGGTCTTGTTTGATACTTTGTTTTTGCTATTTCTGATAAAATTATCTTGATGCAACCATTGGCTATAACTAATTGTGCTGAGCTCTCATCCTTAGCAGATACCCATGTACACTAGTTTTGATGAGAGCAATTTGTAAACTTCTCATCTCCAAGAGCTGAACATTGTTTCCTAATTTCACTTTCATCTCAAATCAAAGAGTTAACACATGTCAGGCTGTTGTTCAAAATGCACATCTTATCATAAATCTTCCAATGCCTCCAACAGTGATTTCCCCAGGCCGGCTTATCAACAAATTGCTGAAAGACTTTTGTCGGGGAGTGATCGATGGGATCTATATTTTGAGTTCGATGACGAGCAGGTTGTCACTTTAAGTCAGTTTGTTTAATCATTCACAAAAAGCAACAAAAAATAAGAGACAAGATTCACATGGTTTATCAA
Source organism: Theobroma cacao (assembly GCF_000208745.1). NCBI lineage: Eukaryota > Viridiplantae > Streptophyta > Magnoliopsida > Malvales > Malvaceae > Theobroma > Theobroma cacao. The sequence continues at coordinate 35,258,105 of NC_030858.1, forward strand.
ATCAAAATCTAGTTCTGCACTTCCAAACTGATATCACTAACTCAAAACTATATATCCCCGAGTATAGTATAGTGATTTGATGTCATAAAAATGCAACCCTTTCGACATTTGTTGAACAAGTAGTAGGTGTAATTTCATCATTCAGGCCCCGCCAAGGGAAGTACCAATTGAGAGTGCGAAAAGAGGGTTGCTCTTTTAGCACCCAAAAGAGAAAGTGGAGTTCCTTTTTTTAAACTCTTTATAACTTTCATGCATCTTCATCTATCATTGATTATCACTATTTAGTAGCAAAAATTGTTTGGACATATTTAGAAATGGAATCAAATGGAAGGGTGAAGATTTAGATATATAAATAAATTAATATTTATAATCAATGATTCTTTTTTAATAGTTCACTGAAAGAGTTTTATAAGTGAAAAACTCAAAATAATAAAAAGTTAATCATAAGATTCAAATTTTTAAATAATTTAAGCCAAAACATACCAACTAATCAATTAAATTAAACAATTCAAAGATGGGGATTCAAATTATTTATACCATTTTATCATGGTTGGTAAGTCAATGCTTCAGCCTTGATTTCAATAATAAAACTTTAGCTAGCTGGAGATAAATGCAGCCTAACTGCCCAAGTACACGAAGGTAACAACGGGTTTGCAGACCTACTTTCTGGCGACATATTGAAAGCAGCCCAACCCTATCTCTCTATTTGTCCACAAAGTAGCTAACTTAATTATTGAGAGGCAAAGAGCAGCCAATCCTTTGTCTACATCTTCAGTTCTTGAGGGTTCCACATTCCACTGCTAGCTAGTAGTTTTTCCATATCCTCTGACATATTTTATATTAGGGCAGGCCTTTGGTCAAGAATGGAAAGAACAGAACACACAATGAGCACTGAGATACGCATTTTCCATAATCAAACTTCTGCTGCACACTCTTAGTCATGATCCCAGGAATAGGGCAGGAAACATGGGATTAAGACGTTGAAGTCTAACGTTTTCCGTAATTAACTAGTAACTAGAAAAGCACACCATAAATGAAAGAACCCATGATCGCTAAGGACTAATCAACCATCTGCAATAAGCCTGAATCTTTCGAGCCCAACTTTATATCCTAGAGTCTTGGTGTCTTTCTGCACTTGTTCTTGGAAATCTGTGTAAGTGAAAGGCCTGTACTTTGAGCTGTGGATGACACTGCCTTCTGCTGGGAATACGAAGTAGCAAATTGAGAACCGCTCCTCGCGCTTGTTCACTCTCACTCTGTGTTTCACACTGATGTATTCGTCATCGCTTATAGCCTATGTCACAAACATTTTAACAAAAAAGGTGAACTTTCCAACAGTAATGAATATATATATAGGGATATTGGTTAATATACATCTTGGTCTCATTTCCTCAGGTTACTTATATGATTGACATCTTGTATATGGAATTCACTGACTGTGTGATTTTGAATTCCAGAATAGGATTTTCGGGGAGTAAACTTCAATTGTGTAAGTAAAATTATTCAGAAAATTATGACAAAGTAATAGGAGATGAAAGCTGAAAAGAAATTAAAATCAAGTAAGATTTTGTAGACCTGCATCATGTCACCAACATGGATTATAAGAGTGTTTGGGATTGGGTTAACCAGGAGCCATTTATTGTCCTTGAAAATTTCGAGTCCCCCGACTTGGTCTTGGCTCACTATAGAAAGCACTGAGCTATCAGTGTGTGCGATCATGCCCCAAGCCTCATCAGCCATGGAGCCAGATGGATAGCGGTAAACACGTACGAATCCAGTGGATTCTGCCAAGTAAGACTGGGATTGTTTAGGATCCAGATCGAGATCCTTCGCCATTGCTTCAAACAAGGTCGTAGCAATTCTTGCGAGGTGCCTTCCATATTCTTTCAACAAAAGCCTAGCGAAAAGGACAGTTAAAGAAAAATATCTTGTTACACAGAAAGAAATAAAAGGAGTTAGACAAATACATATCAGCCTGTAGAAGCTCATCACTTATCATTTTGATTAGCAAGACATAGCAAAGTAGTAAGGTGGGGCATCTCTTTGTGAGTTGTAGCTTGGATTTATGTTATGTGAAAGGGAGATATAATTCAGTTCTTATAAAAAGTTTTACACTACTTTGAGCGACCATGATAGTCATGTCGAGAACTGAGAAAGAAGATTCGTTTTAAAAATATGCAGACCCCAAGGACTTTATGGTTTTTGTTTATATATATGATGGCAAAGAATAATTTTCTATTGATAGAAAAGCCTAAGACATTGAGGGGCAGTGCCACTTTTCTTCACTAAAACATATCAATCAAAAGCTGTTAGAAAGTCATTCTTGCTCCTTCATGCTTTTGATGATTTTTCCTTCTTTGCATTAGCTGACAAAGCATGCAATGGGAATGAATAATTAGTTGCTCGATATATAAAATATCAAGACGCATTATATATATTCTGAGAGGATCCTAGGCAAAATGAATTCAATCTTACTCGAACAACTTCCATTTGAGTTAGGTTTAATTCGATAAAGGCATCTAGCTAGATAGATATGGGCAATCAGAAAAAATTGTTAGTGTCAGGATTTAGGACATGAATCTAGTTATAGTTCAGGCTTTATCATCATTCATAAAGTAAAAGTTTTAGCGACTAATTAAGATCATTAAATATAGTTATCCTTTTGTGAGAAGAATGAGATCCAAATCGTTCCTCTCTCTCTTTATATTTTCTCATATGTACATATATAAAGATCACTAATACGATGAGGATGCTCACATGGACCCCACCTATGAAGTAAGACTAGTTATCCTTTTCTATGGTATTTTGTTTGCTACATTTAGTTCAATGTTCATGACATAAATTGGCATTGGGACATATATAGTTTGACAACTATGGACGACGACCATCTATGATTAGCATTCTCCGGTCGTCTCCACAAAGTTCATCACAAGCAAAGGGAACAGTGGAAAGAAAAATATTCATTGTACCATCAATTTATGATAGTTAGCCAAACCGACGTATTGGTCCCACAGCCAGGAAATTCTTGATGAATCTAAGACTGACAAATGAGGTATGTGTTATTAAAATATATCCAGTTGCAGATGGTGGATACCACCTCCCCCACAACCAGAAAATATAACATCATCATACTCAAGTGCCTAGAAATTAATTAATTTCTTCCTATTTTAAGCTTCAAACTTTTAAATGAACCATATGGTAAAAAATGTAAGGCATGGGAAATTAAAATTCAAAGAAAGTCTGACGATTGGTCTATTATTTTGTTACATACATTTTTGCCAGGGGTCTGAAAAGTTATTGATGCTGACCTTGCAATCTTCATTTTATGCAAAAGAAAATCCGAGACAGTTCAATCATTTGGTCACTTCGTGGTATTATTGCCCACCCAAAAGCAATACAAATCTCAAAATGCCCACCAAAAACAATCAATAGGGAAAGGACAAGAAACAAAATGAAAACAGTTACCTGAAACAATCTAGCATAGGATCTTCAGATTGGAACTGTGGTAGTTGACTGAGTGGAACGTTTAAGCCTTCCAACCAGTTGATATTTAAGGCACCCCTTAGGGCATCCCCGGATCGGGTAAGGGCAGGGGTGCCCCAAAAGTAAGACATAGGGCTTGTGAGAAGGGCTTGCTTGGATTCAAAGGATAGAGCAAATAACTTTTTGGCATGGTCTTGAAGTTGGCTCAAAAGGCTTGGAGGAATCCCATGGTTGACCAAACGAAAAAGTCCCCAATCTTTACAAGCCTCTCCAAGCTTATCCAGGCTAAGAAACTGAAGATCTACCACGGGAATAGGAACCGAACCCTGAGTGTCTTCCATGGCGTTTTTCAGTTCAGCAGCTCTCTGGGGAGCACCGTTGAGATGGCGAAAGACTGGAGGGTAGGAATCAAGGTTGCTCATCTCAGGCATGGTTTTTTTAAATTCACGCTTTACGACCGCTAGATGGACGGGGTATCTATATATAGAGAAGAGCTTTTGTCTTCTTAGGAAGTTAATTTATTCCTGGTAGGGGCCCATTTGGATTTTTCCATGAAACGTGTCTATCCGGTCTATATCTATGTCCTGGCTGACTTGTTTTCTTTGGCATTTGGCCATCTTTGCAGCTGGGGTATCTTCAAAATCTGCAGCTCTTGGGTTGGATTCCCCTGCTTTAAACGATAAGCACTGGAAAGCCTACCTCATTTCCCTTGCCTGGCTGGTCTTGAAAAGCCTTCCCCTGGTGCAGTGGCAGTGCAACTTTTCAATCAAAGTACACTAATTCATGAGGGTTGCTTCTGGAACCAGGAGACAGGGGCCATGAAGTAAGCAAAGCAAAAAATAGCAAATGAACGTGGGTCTGTCCATATTACTCAGACTGCCCCCCCTTATGGCCTATGCCGTAATAGAAAGTGTCCATATTACTCGCAACCGAAATCCGTGAGGTTGTATTTATTACACCAAAATGTTCAAATTTCTGACAACTACATGGGTGGACTACTATTCGTAAGAGGTAAATACTCATAAATTCGTGATTTATTTTATTTTTTAAAAAGTTAGTGAATTTGAATCAACGATGATAGATACAAAAGAGAATAAATTCATGATTTATTATATCCACATCATATATTAAGGATCAATTTAATTACTTCAGACTGTCCAACCACTTAATCACAAGTCTTTATATGCTATTTGTGAGAGGTCAAACAACCAACCTATATTTGTAAGATTATCAATGAGTGCAACTCTTCTGCAAACCATTAAGGCCGAGTGCAGTTTTACCTAGGCTGAAAACATAAACCCGTCTCAAGGTTTTAGTTTAATTATGAAGATGGGCATGAAATAATCAATTAAATGTGGGGTTATAGGTCGGGTTTGGGGCATTCCAAGATCCGCCTTAACTACCTCTCATTTGCCATTTCCACATTGTAACACGTGGTTTGGTTTCTGGTTTGAGAAAGAGAGCGAGAGAGGGGAGATTGAACTTTCTAGTCACTTGGCAGAGACGAATGTTCGTTAAAATCCTAATGGATTATTGCAATTGCTCAAGGCTCGTAGTGGCCTACTCTTATGTTTGAATTGAAAGAAAATGGAGAGGAATAAGACTCCCATCCAATCTTGCATAGAGTAATTTTCTAGTCAAATGCTCATTAAGAGTGACAAATTTCATTTTTTTTAATATTAAAATTGGGCAAAAGAGGAGAATTGACGATGTTGGGGTGGTGATGTGTTGAATGTTGATAGGTTATATAAAAGTTGAAAGGAATTTAGATCATCACTTTAATAGAAGCAAGACATCATTGTCGGAGTTTGGATGTTAGTGCCCTACTGCTACTAAGTTTTTTTCCTACTATTTAATTAGTGACAAATATGCTTATGGATGAGCAATTGACTGGTTTAGTTGGTTCAGTTAATTATATTTAAGGATCAAATAAATTAAATATTTTTAAAAAATATTACAATTGATTAAATTTTAAAGATGATCGAATCGATTAAATATCGAATTGATTCGATTGATTCGATTTTCAACCAAAAAATCAATATTTTTTTTATAAATTACAATATTTAAAATTTATAAATTTTATCTATAATTATAAAATATATAATGAAAATTAGTAATGAAAATATATATTTTATATAAATTTTTAAAAAATATAGATAATTAATTTATTCTTTTGGTTAATTCGGTTTAAAATTTTTAAAATAAAAATTTGACCAAATAAACCAATTAAACCAATAAATCCAATAAACTAATTAGATCCAACCATTTTACTTGAATTACATTCGATTTGATTGAATCATTGATCCAGTCCAATTTTATTTACCCCACCTATTTCCTACTATGCTCTACCCCTTTTTCTCTCTTATATTTGAAAACATTTGCCATCTTATTCATTTTCGTTTGTTTCTCCTTTTCCTCCATTTTCCCACGCTTATTGAAAAGATAAGTTTCATTTCTTAGACATGCTGAAATTTACAAAAGCATTTTAATGTCTCCAAAATTTAAATTAACTTTTAACATAATAAAGGTATCAAACTTTAATCTTTATTTTTTTTCTTCATAATTAATGTATTATATTTTTAATTTATTTTGAATAGTGCATTCACTAAAAAATAATTTTTAATATTAAAAATTTAACTAATTTTAACAAATTATTTTTTACAAGATTTAAGAATTATTAATAATTTTACTTCCAATATCAATATATACCACGGACGAATTGTGTTAATGTTAAATTATGGTACCATATTCAATGTTGTTAAATTTTGTTGTTGTGTTTGTCGATATATATATAGGGATGAGTAAAATTGGATTGGACCAATGACCTAACCGAATCGAATACGATTTGGGTAAAACGATTTAGTCTAATTGGTCAATTAAATGTAGGTCTAAAAAGTTTGGTATAATTGGTTTATTTGGTTAGTTTTTAGTTTTAAAAATTTTGGATCAAATCGACCAAAAGACCAAATTAACATTCTATATATTATTTCAAAATTTATGTAATATATATTTTTATAACTAATTTTCATTCCATATTTTATAATTATAGATGAAGTTTATAAATTTTACATTATAATTTTTTAAAAAAAATGATAAAATTTTGACTTTTTTGACCCAAATCAAATTGATCGAACCAATTTAATGTTTGATCAATTTTAATTGATTTTTAAAAAATATTTGATTTATTTGATCTTTAAGTATGATAGATCAAATTGAGCAAACCGTTCAATTGCTCATCTCTAAATATTTGAATATAGAATAATGAAATTGATGAAATATTGTCAATTTTCAACACAATTAAAAGTATAGTGATAAAATTTAATATCAAATGGTAAGATAATGATATATTTAAAAAAAAAAAAACAAGGGGTAAATTTCAGAAACGCGTGAAACATGATGGCATCAGTCACCGTCAACCTGTATTTTTCCCATCTCTAGCAGAGATAAGTTGCTAAATGGGAAAGGCTGTACATTGTTCTCGGGTCCCCTTTTAAACCATTGATGATTAAGCTTCAAAAGTAAAGTGCCAAAAAACAATTGCTCTCCTGCCTGGTTGGCAATGAGAGGTCTTCCCCGTCAGTTTATGGCAACAAGGCAAGGAGGGGTTTGGAGTTTGGGGAGATAGAGAGAGAAAGAGCGAGACAGAGAGACGTGACGGGAAGAAACGATGACAACAAATAATTTAGAAATGACAAGGAAAGTTAAAGAGGTGATGGGGATTGGTTACTGAGTGTACGAGATGGAGCTAGTGCGACGAGTGATGGACATTGCAGGCCAATTCCTCCATTTATGATTGTCGAGGTAATTCATGACTGTGATGGTTGTCCTTCTTTTTGTTTTTTTGGACGAGGATATATTATAGTCCTGCAATACATTTTTGACCTAGAGATTTGTTCTTTGCAGACCCTCTTTTTTTTTTTTGGTGAAACAGGTTACGTGTCATTTTAAAGAATATCTACAGAATTTTTTAAGCTGTTTAAAAAATTTTAAATAAAACTTCCTTCTCTTATTATCGGTTAAAGTAATGCAAAATCACACCGAATTGAAAACGAATCAAAGTGAAATGAATTTCATTTTTACGATTCCATTAGATTGATATATATGTGGTGATATGGGGTAATTAAATTCGATTAAAAAGATATTATCCATTCAATTTTCGAATTGAAAACTTTTTTAACTAAATTAATTGAAATCCATATTAATTATATCATAAGAGGTACTTTGGAATTTTTTGGAATGTTGGACTTTTGTTGGTGGTTGTTTAAAATGTTGTTCAATATTATTGAATTTGCTTGAGTAGGTTAACATTCATATTTTAAATCTTTTTATTAAATTTTGGGAAAATGACCTTTGGGTATTTAAGTTTAGTTTTCGGTTCGTTTTTAGTTTTTTCATGAGATGAGTTCAATTTTTTCAATTTTAGAATTTTCACTGATTTCATCAAATTAATCGATTGCACAATCTTAAGTACATTCCTTAAGTTTTTATATTTTTATTTCGAATTAAATAAATTTTTATAATTAACGGTTGATTAATAATTATTTATGTCACATGATACTAACATAATATATTAATATGTTATAACAAATAATAACGTAACACAATGATATGCTATTGTGATATGGTCACGTGGTAATTTTTATTTTCTACTTTATTATCACATAGATACAAAAGTGAAAAGTAACTTTTTGATTAATGATAAATTAGTCAACCATTAATTATAAGAATCTATTTAAATCAAAATAAAATTATAAAAATATGATTGAATGTAATAAAAAAACTTATATAATTTTCTTAAATAATTTAATTTTTTAAAAAAATATTATATTTTTTAAAAATCAAAACCAAACCTACACAGTCGAATTCGACGAAGGACTATCATAGCAATAGGGTTAGAAATTTTGGAACCATTGTAACAAGAATGTAACGAGATTGTTTTTGATGAGAACCATACCAATTACAATATTTTTTTTTTATATAACTAATCAATCCCAACCATTAATAATGTTATGTGAAGCTCACTTGAAGTTTATATTGATGGTCATATGAATCCCAATACTCATTTTCTTTATTGAGATTGTATAATTATATAAATTAGTTGAAATGAACTATAATAGATATCATATGGTCAACCAAACCATATAAGGTTGCTAAAGAATTTTGCTCTTGAAAATAAATTTTAATTTTTGTCAAAAATTTTGATATAATATTTAAAACAAAATTTAAATAAGTTTTTCTTCTTTAATTACATTTAATTAAGTTCTTATACATTTATTTTGAAACGAAATTTTTTTTTAATTAACGGTTGACTTATTATCATTAATCAATAAAAAGTCACTTGTCATTTTTTTATTTAGCTGCTCAATTAAGAATATGACAAAAAAAATTCCTCATTTTGTTTGATAATAAATTGAATAATATTATTTATAATCACATAAAATATAAATTAAAAAAAAGAAATACTCAATCTTCTTGTTCCTTAATAAATTATTCACGTTAAGAAAAATTAAAATTTCATGTTAATTTTGTCAAATTTAACAAGTGAACGGCCCCACAAAAGCCCAACTACTTTGAAACAAACGTCCATGATGTTATCGAGACTTTTCCACAACATTCTAAAGTAAATACGGCCCGAATTAAAGCCTAAATACTTTTAAATGGGCCAAACCTAAAGCCCAACTGACTTACCCCATTGACCCTATCTTCTCTTCCAAATCTCAGCCCTTTCTCTTTCTCTTCTTCTTCGCTGCGTCGAGACTCTCCGGCAAATCACGATAGCAGCTTTGCTAGGCCCCCTCAGGTCAGCCTTACCTCTCTCAGTTTCTTTTCTTCGTTAGCTCATATTCCTCGGCTTCCTGTTTCTGGAAATAATTTCTGGTTCAAGTTTGTGGTTTACAAGTTTTTTTTTTTTTAAAATAGTGCTTTTTTAGTTCTCATTTCTTTTGTTTGTTTTGTCAAAGAAAAAATTTCACATGATGGGTTTTGTTTGGAGAACAAAATGCGTCATTTTGATTGTTATATGGAGTGATTTTGTTATAATTTGTGTTGTATTTTAGTTAAGTGTTCAATTCTGTAGCGATTTTTAGGAAGAAAAAGCTGAGAAAAAAAATCGCGAGTGGTCAAGGAAGGGAGTCTTAATAAGTTTCGTCTTTGATTTTGTGATGTTGGTTTTTTGAATTTATCTTCATAATAATCTTTACTATTGTTTGATTATTATGGTTTTTGACTCTATGAGGGTTTTTATATGCTTTTTGTTTCAGTTACTAGAACAACTTAGAAACGAGTTGCGGCAGTCATGGCCAAGCACCATCCCGATTTGATCATGTGCCGGAAGCAGCCTGGTATTGCAATAGGACGGCTGTGTGAGAAATGTGATGGCAAGTGTGTAATCTGTGACTCCTATGTGCGTCCTTGCACCCTTGTGCGGGTGTGTGATGAATGCAACTATGGCTCGTTCCAGGGTAGGTGTGTTATCTGTGGAGGAGTGGGAATATCTGATGCATATTACTGTAAGGAGTGTACACAGCAAGAGAAAGATCGGGATGGTTGTCCGAAAATTGTTAATCTGGGGAGTGCCAAAACTGACTTATTCTATGAACGTAAAAAATATGGTTTTAAGAAAAGATGATTGCTGGATGATTTTATCTGTAGTGTGATTTTCTTTTTTCTATGGTTATGTAGTTGAGGAATGAGGGATTTTAAAATGTCGGAATTATAGTTAAGGCTTTAGGTTTTGAGATTGTTGTCTGTTAAAGATTTTATCTTCAAGAACTCCAATATAAGTGTACCAGAGGCCTGATCTACATTTTATCTGTTATGGAAATAGCTAGTTTTATTGCTTATGGAGTTCTATTAACTGATTTGCTCTTATCTGATTCGTATTTGTATCATTGCGTCTTTACATAGATATAATGATTTACTTTACTATGTTTATGCCTTCCTTTTGGTCCATGTGAAAATCTATTGGATTTTGCGGTACATGATGTGAAGTAGCTTTCTTTTATTCTGTCAAGTCTCATCTTTTTTTAAGATTTGAACATAAACCTTTTAATTTGAAGACCTTAAGTTTTAACTGTTAGGATATTTTGTTAAGGACATGTCACTATATGTCTATTTGTACAATCCTTCATCATCATTCTACAAATTTATGTGATTCCTAGGGTTCTTTGTGTTCTTCAACCCGTCTATTTCTTCAATTTTAGTGACTTTCAAGCTGGTGAAGCTCATCTTTGGACAGAATACAGGGGAATTCATGCAATTACAATGAATACTTTGCGTTTTGCTAACTGTTCATGACCTCAGTTCAAGTAAATTTTTCGAGTCATAAAGTTAAGTCTTCTGAACTAATACAAAGAAAATGTTGATTTATTAATGGTTAACTGAATGATGGTTAGGATGTACTTGTGAAATACCGCCATACTTGAATGGTACTTACCTTTCTCCTAGTGTTACTTTCAGTCATCTGTCCTTGCTTATAGATGCTTTAGTGAGCTGCTACCTCTTTGGTGATTTGAGACAATCTGGTTTCTATTCTCCGTTTGTAACTGTGATTGTGCTCAGTGACTACAGCAAAAGTTGAGAGACAAATAGACAACATAATCTGCTTCAATTGGATATGGATGATGATGTGCTAGCAGAGATCATTCAAGTGGTGGTTGGATGAAAATTGATGCTAGATTATCTTTTGCAAGCAGACTGAATCACTAAGATCTTAAATTCAACAGCGATCACTGTACTCCAAAAGGTAAAGTGATTGGATGTTTGTTTATTAACTCCTGCTGTTGTAGCAATAAAGTTGTCGCTCTTCCTGTGAGAATAAAAGCAATTTCAATAAGGATACGATATTGTGGAGTGAAATTCATATTCAAAGTAAGGTGATTCATTTCAGAAACAAAAATGAATGCCTATCATTAACTTTTGAGCCATTCAAAGAAAGCAAAGGAGAAGAGCTCAGTTGTGGTTTTTGTCAATAGAAATGGGCAATTGACGCTTCTGCTATATTGTGCATTGCATTCAGATTTGGGATAAGATTGTTCCTTTTAGGCTGATCATAGTTTCTGGGAATTCATATCCAAAATTGGAATTAGATTTTCCTTTTCGGGTGGATGTTACTTTCTCTAGAACTCTCTTCATGGATCATATTTGTATCTCTTCTGTAAAATATATGAAACTATTTTGCTAAAGGGGGACAGTTCCCAGTTTCAACACTACAGTTACTACTGGAAAAACTTTGTTCTGTGAAGTGAAAGTGATGGAAGTAGTTTGCCCATGGTATTCACACAGACAAAAATGTCAACAGATATATCAAGTCTAGCTCTAGTGACTCCATTTGCATTTCTATAATGCCACTAATTTGAAAACCTTATTTAAAACGTTTTCTAGTGGAGAGAAATCTTCCTTTGATGGTTTCACCAATACAGAAAAGATAAAGCCTCTCCAAGTTGCAGAAAGCCAGAGATAGGAGCTCCTCAATGACATTGCAAACTCTGCAATGCGGCTACAAGTAGCAGTATTTGGAGAATAAAACAATGGATGGAGTTCACTTTGAGAAGAGCAAGGGAAGAAATTGCTACTGCCATTGAAACCAGCCATAGGAAAACACCAGCTTGCACTCCAAAGCGGTACGGAAAGTGGATCAGTGTCAATTGAAAGAAACAACAATATGCTGATAGCAACTGCATTCATTTACCCCTAAACAACTTATTTTTTTAACACAGTTTTTCACTCTTAATAAGCCACTAACATTAATTCTACTTTTCACAATTAATATGGCAATGCCTTTTTTTTTTTTCTTTTTGGTGGCAAGTCATGTCTGTTTTCTAAACAAAATGATATTGACTAGCAGACTTGTCTGATTAGATGGCCGAAACTGGCTCCAGCTGACTTCCAGATTTCAAACATTATAACACCCTGTGATTGTCAACATCTTTCTCGAAGAGATAATGCTCCTTACTGCTTGAATCAATTACTAATCCATTATCATGGTTTTGGCCAAAATGCTTTATATTTTAAGCCTGGTACGATGAACCAAATCTCTATCATAATCCATAGCTTTATTGAAGTTTATATGATATTCATACAAGTCAAAATGTCACAACAACATGGATTATAATTTATTAGAGTAAGAGAAATAGCGAGCCTCTGAATGTTCCCAGGTTATAGCGGCTTCCTTTATAAGCACTTTGTTTAGCAAGCATCATAACACATTTAACAAATATTGTTTTCATTATTGCTTCCAAAACTGGGAATTATGAATTTCCGCTTTTCTTATAGGTTTGAGAACTAACAACGTACTCTGAATAAATTTTGTTAATACCTTAACCAATATGCTTAGACCAGTACTCCTCAATATTTCAAAGCTTCTATATAAATCTTTTATTATTATTATTATTATTGATTTATTTTTTTGTAATTTGAGAATATCACAAAAAATCTCAATTTTCTAAGGAATTTTTACAATGTGAAAAATGATATCAGCGAAATATTCTTTAATCAAGAATACGTCGAAGACAATAATGAATGTGTATGTGCAATGAGAATGAATGAAAGAGTAAAATTTATTGTATTACGAGAGAACTATTAATTGGTTTGGGTGTGGAAACACAATTATGAGTAGCTGGACATTCATGTATAATCTTCAGCACTTACTCCCATTGTTATTTGATGATTAACTTCTGTCTACACTCTAAACAATATATTTTCTGCCGAAACTTCACAGTTTATTACTATTTGGCAGTGTAGAATAGCTTGCAAGATACACATTCTATCAAGGGATATGATCCCACCATATAAATATATACCAGTGACAATACGAAAATTAAAATTAAGCATTACACATTAATTGTTTAAATCACAACTTCCAACTGAATTAAGTAGGATATATGTACCTACAGTATTTTACTCATCCTATCATGGAGTAGAGTGTACATGAGAAAAATGATTACGACTTTAGGATAGATAAAGCTTTCTTCCTTCCATTTCTCTTGTTTTTTTTTCTTTTTCTGGTAAAGGAAGCGACAGTAACCTCGTTGACCAAATGGAGATCAACCAACGGCTCAGATCCAATCATGTAACAACTGTTGCATGAGTTGAACGTGGCATACATGATCTTCAAAACGTCAACTCTCAGCATGAAACTTTTCTCTCCATAAATACGTCTTCCTGGTTTCTACCGGACTAGCAAATATTCAAAGGGCTAGAAAAATAGAGAGATGGATTGTTTTGGAGTGAAGCTTTGCTTCTGCCTTTTGCTCACCTCGGCCATTTTTGCCTCTGCAGCTCGTAACACCATTCCACTTTCAGGTATGTTCTCTACTTCGCTTCCATTGTTAATTACTCAGTCATCCAAACCTTTAATTGCTTGCATAACCTAGTAAGTGTCCATAGAAAAGCACCATACATAGGATTTGTATTGAAATCGTTGTTGTGCGTGAAGCAAGCCAGTTTGGTTTACCCTACATGCAGGGTGGCATCCATGGATTGTCTTTGTTTCGGAAGAGACAACCTTCTTTGTCTGCAAATACAGATTTCCAATGGTTTTTTTTTTAATGATTTAAAGTTTAAACTATGTGGATTGAGTTGTAGTAATTACGAAGTCATGTTTGTTTAATTAAACTGAATTTCTGCTCCCAAGGCATATAATTTTATGTTAACTTCATGATGATCACCTTCTACTGCCAAACTAGCATTGGTTTTAGCTCAATGGTCGGTCACGTGAAAAGATGAAAAGATACAAGTATTTGTAAATTGTAAGACCTAGGATATGGAATCTTTTCATTTTCTATAAGACCTTAGTCGGGGACAAAATGCCTATAATCCGTTTGTGTATTGAGCTTACTTTGATCATTTTGCAACCAATATTGATTTTTTTTCTTTTGATTTTCAATTCATATAATTTATTTAAATTATATTTAAAAGTTTATAATAATTAAAGATTGCATACGTTAGTGATTTTATGCATAAACAAAAGTAATAAATCTAATGTAGCAATGTAGTTAAATGAAACATTGCATGGGTTATATATGTTGCAGGGGACAAGGTTGTGTTGGCCGCCGAGGGAAGGTCTCTAATGGCAAGCATCGAAGATTACAGTGAACCGACGGCAAATCGTGGCCATGATCCTCCTTCAAGGACTAGAGGTCATAGCGGCAAAAATGGTGGTGGCCGCAGAGGTCGAATGGATTAATGATACTTAATTTTTTTTTAAAATCTAAACATATGCCTCAGTATTGTGTATATGCTAGGGTTTTGCCGTGTAAGGTTGCTATATATGATTGCAATATATGTCAAATAAAGATTATTGTATTCTCTGAACTTTAATTGCTTCAAGTGTATAAATATGACTGCCTTTTATAGATAATATGCCCCAACAAGGACTCACCCTCCTTGCGGCAAAGCCACAAGCATTGCTCCACCCCCCGGCATAGCCCGCCTCCGCCTCATATGCAATGAGCTCAACATATACTAAAATCTCTCTCATCTTTAACTCAAATGAAGATCAAAGTAGATATTTCCATAATTTAACAGAAGATTAATAATTGCAAAACCTTAGAACAGAGTTCCTCTTTTGTGAGATTGATAGGAATATGATCTCATCTTTGTGAGATCAATTCCATGAGAAAAACTTGGCCCGTTGGGCTTTGTGCTGTAAACATGAGTTCCGTCACGTGGCTTCTTGAACAATACACGTGGCACGAGCCCATCAACTCTGGGGCCAATGCAGCCTACCACGTAAACTGAAATCTTTGCACAAATCAAAAAGATCTAGAATATCCACAATCCTGGGACCTAGAAAAGGCATCTTTGTTTTCCCAAACAAATCTGCAACAGTTTCTTCCTTATGAATGGTAAATAGTAATCAGAAAGAAAAGAGCAGCCATGTTTTGGTATAGAAACTTAATCAAAATCTCAACAGCAACCAGACCGAAAAGCCCCATCACCACAAATCTCCTACTGACTTCCTTATCCCACTTCAGCACCGCCAACCAATCCCCTGCGGTGGCTCAGCCTTCAGGGCTGGGACCCACCAAGCCAAATGAGAAGCCAAGGGTGGTGGTGTTAGGGTCAGGGTGGGCTGGTTGCAGGCTAATGAAAGGCTTGGACCCCAACCTGTACGACATCGTTTGCGTGTCACCTAGGAATCATATGGTGTTTACGCCGCTCTTGGCTTCAACTTGTGTTGGGACTCTCGAGTTCAGGTCCGTGGCTGAACCCATTGCCAGGATTCAGCCCTCGATTTCTTCCGCACCCGGGTCGTATTTTTTTCTTGCTAATTGTACTGGTGTGGATACTGAGACCAATGAGGTAAGTGAAAAAAATGTTTCCTTTTTTGGGGTTAAAATAGTTATTTCCTTTTAGTGGGACTTTTGGACATGGGGGCTCTTTGAGAGAATGAAACGGTGTTGGCTCTAGGCAGAATTGGAAGTTAATTCAAAGCGGGGAGTCTGTTGATGATCCTAATTGCTATTGCTAAATTTATGATGTTTATTGGATTTTTTCTTAAAACTCGGCTTGATTGTTTGAATATTCTGGTTTTCTTCCCTTTTATTAGCATTGTTTTTTGGAACAATGAACTGGAGAAAAAAAAGTTGTGAAGTGGCTTAACAGTTAAAGTTTTGGCTTTGGGCTTTTGGCTATTGAGTTTAGTAAACTTTTAACAAAAATTTAGTTTTTAGAGAACAGTGTCGTTACAACAATCATAATAAATTGATGGATCTTATTTTTATATTGCTTGGTAGAATGAAATTGGTTGAATTAAGCTATAGCTGGTAGCATTCCTATACCAAGTGAATAATATGATATAATCTTCTTTTCTTGGTTGGAAACGAAAATGCTGTATGAAGTTTTTGAAGTTTGGGCTTTAGCAGTGGCTTAATCATGGAATATTTGGTTTGAGCATTGAAGGTGCAATGTGAGACTATTACTGCGGGAACTGACGCCTTGGATCCATGGAAGTTTAGGATTTCTTATGATAAGTTGGTAATTGCATCAGGAGCAGAGGCATCAACTTTTGGAATCCATGGTGTGAAAGAACATGCAACCTTTTTGCGTGAGGTTCACCATGCTCAGGAAATTCGCAGGAAGCTACTTCTGAACTTGATGCTATCTGATGTGCCAGGTAAAATACCACTTGATTGTTTTACCTTTTTTTTTTGTTTCAAAAAATTACTGTAAATGCTGACTTTTACCATTTATGGTGGAGACAAATAACTCAAGTGTGATTAGATATTTTGCTTGCTGGTTTTGTGTTGAAGCAGGGGTTTCTGAAGAAGAGAAACGTAGATTGCTGCATTGTGTTGTTGTAGGAGGTGGTCCTACAGGAGTTGAGTTTAGTGGTGAACTTAGTGATTTTATTAGGAGGGATGTTCACCAAAGATACACACATGTAAAAGATTTTATCCATGTTACACTGATTGAGGTTGGTTTTACTTTAATCTAAGTTATGCAATACAAACCATTGATACTTCTTGATGTATTCCTCTAGTTTTGTCTTCCAACATATTTGTTTACACATTGCTGTTTGTTCCAAACTTTGCCTGGAAACATGGACGCCTACTCAAGATTCTTGCTGTTCTCCTGTATCATGTGAATTCCAGCATTAGGAGGTTCTCAATTGTAATAAAATTATTCTTTTCTTACTAGGCAAGTGAGATACTGTCTTCGTTTGATGATCGCCTCCGACGATATGCAATTAAGCAGTTAACAAAGGTGAGAGATAGTTGATTGATGCAAACATGAGTTTGTCTTTCCTATTTCTATTAAAGGAATTTCAATATCTCTTCATGTGTAGAACAGAGGATTTTCTTATTTTATTTTGCGCTCTGGATTTTTTTCATATTTAATTAAGTAGTTTTTCTCAGTCAGGGGTTCGTCTAGTTCGTGGGATTGTCAAGGATGTTAAACCTCAAAATCTAATTCTTAGTGATGGTTCAGAGGTTCCTTATGGATTGCTAGTGTGGTCAACAGGTGTTGGTCCTTCTCCTTTTGTAAACTCTCTGGGACTTCCAAAATCTCCAGGTGGAAGGTAAGATAGATTTGCAGAGCGACTTCTTTGTTCTAAAATTTTTCATGAAGATTCTCTTGATGTCATGGTAGTATGCACCTTATAAAAGCTTCTAACTGACATAAAAATTTAAAGCACGGTACTGGAAAATTTTCTTAAAATGGATGAATATAAATTTTGGACTTCAGCTGGTTCCCCTCTGATATTGAGGAAGGAATGTAAATTGATTCGATTTCATGCCAGTTGATTAGATGCCCTGCCCTGTGTCATAAGTGCATTATCTTTGAATTTACCTGCACTAATATCCTGCTTTGTGAAGCTTACTTTATTATGGGGTTGATTTTAATTTTATGACTTATTCCTTGTTGCTAACAGGATTGGTATTGATGAGTGGCTTCGAGTTCCTTCTGTGCAAGATGTGTTTTCAATTGGTGACTGCAGTGGGTTTCTGGAGAGTACTGGTAAACCTGTGCTTCCAGCTTTAGCTCAGGTAAGCTAGGAAGAGGTCTGACCTTTTTAGAGCTCTCCTTCAATTCTTTTTGTGCTTGTAAAGCTCTCTGGTGGAAATTGGACTTATTTGTCCAACAAGAGTTACCTGCCTGTGTTACTTCATGAACTCATTGCACTGACTAAGTAAATCAAAGTCTACCTACGTTTAAGTTTTTGTATCTTGAAAGGGGTCATATCTTGAAGGGGACAGAATTGAGTCTTCTTAATGATGTTTTATTTAAGCTGCTCTTTCCATCCAAAATAGGGGTACAATACAAAGCTGTGTAGCCTATTGGATGTCAAGGACTATGGTGGACTTCCTATACTATCTTTTTAGAACATCTGTACTCTTTATTCCTTCAAGGTTGTGGGTATCTTTTGTTGCTTCAAAAACTGTGGTGGAAATGTTTCTCTCTTGGACAGGTTGCTGAGAGACAAGGAAAGTATCTGGCGAACCTATTGAATAATATCAGTAAAGCTGGTGGAGGACATGCTAATAGTGCCAAGAACATAGACTTTGGAGATCCATTTGAGTACAAGCATCTGGGAAGCATGGCGACTGTTGGCAGATTCAAGGCTCTTGTTGATCTGAGACAGAGCAAGGTGAACGCTCATTCATTTTTAACCTATCACTTTTGAGCTAGTAATATTGATGACTTATGAGCCGTCTTTGATATTTCCTGTAGGAGGCAAAAGGGATATCTCTAGCAGGATTCGTCAGCTGGTTTATATGGCGTTCAGCATATCTAACGCGTGTTGTTAGCTGGAGGAACAGATTCTATGTTGCTATTAACTGGCTGACAACTTTTGTGTTTGGTCGTGACATAAGCAGAATATAGATTTGAAGAGAGGTCAATGCCAGGTTTAAGATCTGAATCCCCTATTTCTCTCAATTCTTTTTGTTTCTTCATATGCTTTTCTGTACCTTTTGATTGCATGGATGATCGGATTACAGGGCATATTATGAATTTATAGTAGTACCAAGTTTTAATTGGGTGTCTAATTTGTAATTTTTACTAAAGGTTAGCGGCTTGGAAAGTTCCTCTGGTGTTCATCGGAGAATGGGATTATCAATGTTGCAAGATCTCTAGTTGTTGCTCTGCCGTGTGAGCCTCCACTCCAAAAAAGGAATCCAATTCAATAATAACACTATTGATGCTATTGACTAAAGCATATCATCCCAAAAGTACCTAAATTTCCCTTTGGCTAGTTTTTTGCTGTTCTTTATGCATTTTGTGTACACAGAATTAAGTGATATATTAAATCCACGGCAGTGTAGACTGAACTATATAAATAAAGATCATTGAGTTACAATAGATGCTCTATCTCATGCTTACATGTAGGCATCTCCACCATATGTTGAAGGTGGTTGCTAATACCTTCTCATATCATCAATCTTTAGGACAGCTTCGTTGCTGAAAATTTAACATTTGATATGCCAATTTACGCGGACAAAGTAGCAAAAGATTGGAATACCAGTAAAATGAAACCGAAACATGCTTGCGGATTTTGTACTCTCACAGAGCCTTGGCTCGACAGTAAGGTGTTCATATATAAATCACCAAGTAAACAGCCGACCCATGCATACCTAGAAACAAGTCATTAGACACACTGCAATGCAGGAAAAAAGAAGCACCACGAGAGAGGCACAAAGCTAGGTGCCAATGACTAAATGATTATAGAGGATCGTACGTAGAAAATTTTCATTGGGTACTGGAAAATTATAAGTATTGACGTTTGCAACTGACATCGTTTCTAAAGTGGCGAGATAAGTGAAAATGGAAGCTCCATACAGAGTATATAAACCCTGCTCCCATTTCTTTTAGATATTTTCGCTACAGCAATCTAAGAACTAATCGTAGACAACCTCGAGCCTGGGACAATTCTGCTTACTTTCAAACTAAAAGCTCATATGTCCAGCCTATGAGCTAAGGCCACACTACTCCAACGTTGTCAGTTACTGTTGATTTCGCCAACGTTTTGCTGACAAGATCTTTTAGCTCGATCTCACCTGGAAACCTTCCCTCCTCCAGTTTAGAGAAAACCTATAATTTGCAGAAGTGAAAAGGTAAGTAAGCGAATGGAAACATGAATTCCTGAATTAAGAGTTAATGAAAAGAAAAGAAAAAGCTTTCAACACTCCTCACGTACTTATGTCAGGGACAAATAAAAAACAGATGAGAAATGAACGTAACTTTATTATAATACCAAAACTCAATCTAAGGTTTTCCAAGCAGCTAAATGAAACTCCATGAATCAATAAGCAATAACAATCTGTAAGTACGCATTCTCCAATGCTTGCAAGTATTAATTAAGTTTGGGCTCTCGAATGCCGGGAAATAAACAAGGAAGAGACTAAGATGGAAGCAAAATCATGGACTGTTTCATAAATCTTGGAAGCTCCTAACATTGGTTCGTGATCTTGTTCAAGGTTGAAAACATCTAGTTACGTATCATGACAGTGGAAACCTTTATATGTATCATCAATCAAGAATCTGTCAAGGATTTTCACTAATCTCACCATATTAAATTCCTGACAAGCAGAAGAAATTCAAGCCAAATCATCTAAAACCAGACATAAGATAGTAGAAAGGTCACTTTACCAGTTCATCATTGCAGTAAACCTCGAAAGCCCCTGAGCTTTGCAGAAAAGACTGCAATACATTCCCAAGAAGCCAAGCACTTGCAATGGACCCAAATCTATTTGCACGCAAAGAATAATACCATGGCGGTGGTGTCATAATCCCAATCATAGGAAAAATATGTTCACCTGCCATTATAATCCCTATAACTCCAAACTGAAAAACTGGAACCACTTTCGAAAGCAAACGTTTTGGCAATGGTGGTGGATAGTTAGCGAGGATTACATCAATTCCAGGAAACTGGGTTTCTAACATTTTCTTCATTGTCACCGCGGTTCCCCTGCAAAATTTCGTCGTTTACTTTTTAATTCTTCAAATACAGTATCTACGTTGTACCAAGGAAAAGGCAAGTATGAAAAATAAATATGAAATGGAACCTGTAAGAGCAAGAAGCGCAAAAGTTGATATTCACGGTGCTGCCATAACCGATTCCTCCAAGAGCGCTGGGTTTCTATAAAGGTAATAAAAGGAGAGAAAAAAAATTAGATAAATTAAAGAAGAAGTTTACTAAAACAATTGATCAATGGCTAAAATTACCCGTAGAGGAATATCTAGGGTTTCATCGATGAGTGGAGGTTTGGGTTGACTGTGGTGGTGGTGGTGGGACGGCGGTTTGGGCGGCGGAGGAGTGAAGAGGCTGAAGAGATCGGAGACGAAGAGGACGAGAGGCAATCCTAGGAGAAGGAGCTGGGCTCGATCCATGGCGGAGATGCGAAAGCCAACGAAAGATTGGGAACTTGGGGAAGTTCGAGAGTGGAGGAACGATTAAAAAATGTTTTTGGGCAAGTCAAATTAACTAACAACCTGTTTGGGTGATTGGATAACTCTACGCGGATCAAAGATGGAGCAAACCCGAAAAAATCTGAAACGGGTGGGATCGGAGTACGTTGCGTTGTTTCTGGAAAGTTGACTTAAACGTTCGTAGAGTTCGGTACAGAGCTTTCTTTAATTTTTTAACTTTCTTTCTTTTATCTTTTAGTCACAACTCAGAGTCAAGCTTCCTTGCGTTTGCCTAAAATGTACTTATTAAAACAACTTGGTATTTGAGAAACGAGTCAAACCAATTGTCCAAGGGGTTTGCATAACGATAGGAGTGGGAATGGTAAGTATAATATTAGATTTTTTTTTATTCTGTTTTTTTTAAGCTAAATAAGTTGAAGTTACCGAGCTATCCCTCCTACTTCTAGATTTACTTTGTCATGAAGCAATAGCATTGAATTATGTTATTAATCTTCAATCTAAATTCATAAAACACAATAATTAGATAAATTTATAAAATCCCCCACCCGCACCCAATATTTAACTCTAATATAAAAAAAATTACAGACTTAAATAAATTTTAAATTATTTAAAAATTTCAAGAATATTTTTATTTTTCGATATGATTAATAATTTTTTTTAAATTAAATAATTTTTTATAATTTAAAAAATTTAATCATCATTAATTAAAATAATATTGATCATTTTATATTAACATTATATTAATGTGAAAAAATAAAAAAATCACATAATTGTACCTATCATGTTATATTAACATCATATAATATAAAATAATAAATAAATAATTATCATTAATTAACTGTTAATTATATAAAAATTTATTTAAATATAATAAAAACTTTTAGATATTATGCAGTCTTTACTTTTACCTGACTCAGTCAATCTTCACCTTGATTTACCGAGTTATGAGACAACGTCAAGCCCTTTGGATCGGGTCAAACCCGAGTACGAACTCATAATTTACAAGGTACAACCAATATAACATACAGGACTTTACCAGAATTTAACCGCGGGAAGGAAAGTCCGCGCCCGCCAAGTTACACCTTGACTTATCTCCTTCAACTAAAACTCCTTTGTATAAAAGCTTAACTCCAAGAAAAATTCAAACAAACAAACAGCTTCAGTCTTCAGCTAAGCAAACCAAACAATTGTTTAACCTTAGTATTTCCGATTTTTGCAAATGCAAACCTTCCAACCAACCGCAATTTCTTTTACGTTCAGGTCGCCGTGAAATGACTTCACCAGCACCACCTTCCACAGCGGCCGCAGCGGCGGAGTCCATCCACCGTTCACTCGCAGAGCTCACTTCTTCCTCGTCCGATTCTTTCGACAACCCCCGCCGGTTCACCGCCTTTGTTTCTCGACTGCGGCTCCTCCTCAACCACAACCACTTCCTCAACCCCGACTCTCTCCCTCCGGCTCTCCAAACAGCTCTCAAAGGAATCGCCTCGGATCTTTCCAAAGCCACCGAAACGGTGTCGGTTTACCGTAATAGAAGCAAGATCTTCGTCCTCATCAACTGCAAATCTCTCTCTTCTTCTCTGCAACAGCACTCCTCCGCCATAGCTTCCTGGCTCGCCTTGATCGAATCTTCCCTCTCCGACAACCTCCCTGAACTCCGCAAAAAAACCTCCGATCTGTCGCGTGACATGAAACAATCTCATTTCACCGTACAAAATCTCACCCCAAAAAAATAAACTTTTCTTTTTTTCTCAAAATATAAATATTAACAAATTCGTTTCTTTTTCCATTTTAGGTTACTGAAAATGAAGAGAGAGTGCATCGTACGCTACAAAAAGAAGGAGAAGGAAGGCAAACAAGTAAAGCAGTACAAAGCGCGATAATAATGGATTTAGCGAGATGCTTAGGAATTGATTCCGATAACCACGGGGAGTTAAATAATCAAGTTAAGTTGTTAAAAACGGATTTATCAAACGCAAATTCAGTTCCCGCAAGGCGGATTTTAGTGTCCTTGGAGAAGATTTTGGATAACTGGTCAATAGTTCCGGGAATGTCAACCTCAAACGTTGACCGTGATTTTGAAGAAGAAGCTCACATTTTACCTTTTAAGAATTTTTTGTGTCCGTTAACAAAGGAAGTCATGAAGGAACCCGTTGTGTTAGAGTCATCACAGACTTATGAACGAACGGCAATCAAGTATTGGTTCGAGAGGTGTTTGGAGGATGGAAGGGAGCCGACGTGTCCGGTAACGGGTCAGGTTTTGAAGTCGTTGGAGATGAAACCGAATATTGGATTGGCGGGTGCTATTGAGGAATGGGTTAATAGGAATGTTGAGATTCAGGTGAAGGGCGCGGTGGAGCAGCTAAGTAAGGAGGTGGAGGTGGAGGTGGAAGGTGTGGAGAGGGTGTTGGATGTGGTTTATAAGATATCAGAGGAGCATCCTTCTAATAGGTTTCGAGTTCGAAATGCTGGGGTTGTGGTGATGATTGTTACGTTGCTTAGGAATTGTTCAAAGAGTATTGGAACTGTTTTGAGAGGTAAAGCTCTCGCAGCTTTGCTTAGCATGGCAAAGGATGAAGAAAGCAAGGTTAGGACTTCCATTACATGCTCTTACATGTTTTATTTTATCAATGTGGAGAGTAAAAACTAGAATGTGATGGAAAAAATTTGGCTGGATTTTTCTGCTCCTTATTTACATTTAAGATTGGTTGCCGAATTTACTTGTATGCTTGGTTGAGTTATGTCTTCTGGAAAAGATATGAATTTGTTTCTCATATGAAGAAAGGATGATACATGTAAGTAATTAGGAATATTAAGTGCTTGAGGAAGTATTGAACTAGACAACGTCTTGTAATTTTGAGTCTTCAAATGTTTGCCTGTATTTCAATTTGGCAATTATTATACTTGCATATTTCTAGCTAAATTGTTTGTTTTCAATTCTCTCACACAAAAAAAGGAAGTAGAAATATTGCTTGCACTTTTGTTATACATATTTTATGCTTGTTGTTTGACAATGGAAGGTCTGTTCTGGAAAAAGGGTTCTGTGATGCTTATCATGTCTAGTTTCTGATATTGTTTCAAAATGTTTATTAGAAAATAATGCTTGAAGAGGGCATCACTAGATTGGCCATACATAGTCTTATTGGAAGCTCAGAGAAAGAGAGGGAGTATGCTGTGAAGTTATTACTGGAGTTCTCTAGTGATGAAGCTTGTTGTACGAGAATTGCTTCGGAGAAAGGAGCATTAGTTCTTCTCTCAAGCATGGCAGGAAATCTGGAGCACCCTGCTTTAGCCAATTTGGCCGAGGGGGTATTGACACAAATGGAGAAAGTTGAGGGTAGTGTTCAGCATTTAGCAGCTGCAGGAAGATTTGAACCCTTGCTCAGTCGATTGCATGAAGGTATGTCTAATGCTAACGCATTTCATGTTTGTTATTCAATTGATATAGAAAATGGGGATATGAAATATGTAAAGTATCAGCAGTTCTGGAGAAAGCAGAGAAGCTTTCTTTTTATCATTTGCTCAAAGTAGAATTTATGATATTACATAAAAGTGAAGGTGCTCTTTTACTTTGAGCAGGACCTGATGATGTCAAAATAGAGATGGCATCCATTATTGG
This sequence comes from Theobroma cacao, assembly GCF_000208745.1. Lineage (NCBI taxonomy): Eukaryota > Viridiplantae > Streptophyta > Magnoliopsida > Malvales > Malvaceae > Theobroma > Theobroma cacao. Next base: position 35,283,081 of record NC_030858.1, read on the forward strand.
GAGAATGACCTTGACAAATAATAGTAAAGAACGAATTGCCAGGCAATGTGCTCAAGCGCTAGTTGAGTTGTTATCTAAGACAGAGGGAAGAACACCAAGCTTGCAAGCATTAAATAACCTGTCAGGGTTGGATGACAATGCAACCATTCTTGTCGATTCTGCTGTACTTCCAGCACTGATAGCTATTCTTTTACAAGACCAAGGTGCTTCAACAGAATGGAAAGAATTAGCAGCATCAACAATTGCAAACATAGTATCAAATCCTGGGCACTGGGAATTAGCTGCAATCGACAAGAAAGGAAATTCAATGCAGTCAGAATCAGTAGTCTTTAGTCTTCTTGGACTTCTTTTTGTTGCATCCCCACAATGTCAAGCGTCTATTCTCCGCATCCTATATGGAATGGCTTCCTCACCACAGGCTGCAGGTAAATATTTTTTTTGAATTACCTCTGTGAAAACAATCATCTTCTTGACAATATGAGACCATTATGTCTTTGCTTATAAAGAAATTTGTGAAGGAATTTGGACTTCATGTACATATATTTGCATTAACAAATATGCTATTTGTTTGCCTTTTTTGTTTGTTTATTTATTCAAATATGTTGGATCTTTCAGAGTCAGTAGCCACACATATAAAAAATTCTGCGGATGGCATCAAAACGATTATACCATTTCTTGAATACCCAGAGGATGAACACAGAATTTATGCTTTTAAGCTTATAAGAGTACTCACAGAAAGGTTTGGTCATGATTTAGCTCTTGAGCTTAAACCTTCTGACAAGCTTTCCCTATTAAAAGAGAAATTACTAGACGACCAGTCAACAGACAGTGAGAAATCTGATGCTGCATGCATACTTGCTAATCTTCCACTCTCAGAAGATGAGGTAAAAACAATCCTGGGGGCAAGCTTTTTTCAATGGACAGTAATGACTCTTAAAAAGCAACAGCGTATCTCTAATGGAAGAACATCCCGACGTACATCAAGCATGGCAGAAGGACTTCTAGGCCTATTACTCCACTTTACAATGAGCCTTGATCAAGAGACTATTGATGTGGTCATGGAGTATCAACTCATGACCATTTTCTGTGAGCAGCTCAGTTTTGCTGCAAAACCTAAAGTGAAAGAGCTGGCTGCTGTTGGATTGAAGAACTTGTCTGAAGCTGGAAGGTTACTTGCACCTGCAGACTCAGAACCATTACCTCCCCAAGGCTGCTGTGCTTCCTTGATGTTCTTGTTTCGGAGGGCTTCTCCAGAACCTTCCACTTGTCCCATACACAATGCTTCATGTGAAAACAATAGTCAGCTGTGCTTACTAAATTCCAATTGCATCAGACCCTTGGTTGACATTCTCCATGATGAGGATATGAATGTTCAAATTGCTGCAATTGAGGCTCTTTCAACTCTTGTGTTAGATACTTCCAATGGTTACAAAAGAGCTGTCGATGAGCTCGAAAAGCATGATGTTATTGCATCTGTCATTGAACTTTTTACAGAACTTCGTCCTGGGTTGCTTCAAGAGAGGGCACTTTGGATCATAGAGAGGGCATTGAGAGTGGATGGCCCTGCCCATAAGTACTCACTCAATCAATCACTGGTTAGGGCTTTGGTAGAAGCCTTTAAGCATGGGAATGCTAACGCAAAGAGGCATGCTCAGGATGCTCTTACCCACCTAAAGCAGCTATCAGGAGTAAGCGGAAAAGCCTCCAGTCAATCTCGGCCAAGGAGGTAGGTAGCAATGGCAAATACCAATTGTTTTTACTTCTTCTGTGTCAATATTGTATAACGCTATGATGCTTCTATTTTGTACAGCATTCACAGATACCAAATTTTGTATTCATTACTGTATGAATTCATCATAGATGTTGTGTATTCATCAGGCAAGAAAATTGATTCATAAATTCCTTTAATCTTTTCCCTGCTCAGCAGCATGATTACATACAGTTTACTCCTGCTTTAGAATTTAGAAATTCTGAAAAAAAAAAGAAAAAGAAGAAAGGTTCTCTAAGCTGATAAGCATTCTTTTGAGCACTTGTTGCAATGTCTTTTACCGACAACATGCCCCTCAATTGTAGAAAAACAAGTGACATGCCGAAAAAAGAGGAAAACAACTTTGCCCCCAGACAATTCAGCAGGACTTGGTGTTGATGGACAGGAAAAAAAAATTATATGTTATTTCTTTATTTTCACTGATCTCAAAACATTTATCCGACATAATTGAGCATGTGAGTTAGCTTAATCTGACTTATAGGGACATACAACAGCGGCTTTAAAATCATTAAAGCCGAGTGACTTTCCTAAGTTTTCTACAGTCTGCTTCCTTCACATGCCTGATTTAGTAAATGTCTTGGACACTGAAACCCCATATTCACCGCTATGTTTAATTAATTAGAGCAAAATCGATGCAGCAGATTGAAAAAACAAATATATATATATATATATATATATATTCTTTCAGTAGGAAGAGCAGAGTATCCCATTGAGAAAACAAATAGAAAGGAACAGAAACTGTTGTAGCTGGCGACTGACAGCAAACGACTTTATTATATTTTGATCCATATAATTAATTTTTCTGAAATTTTTTGTCAAGTTTGGGTGGAGGATTTAAACTTCGAATCTATAAAGCATTACATGTTTTTATCAATAAAGATTTGTTGAATGTGTTGATAGTTTTAAACAGTTGTTATATATTGATCCAATTGAAAACCTTTTTCTGTAAGCATTAAATCAAATTCACAGATCATTAGCCCTCTAGGTTAAGTTACATACTTGGCATGCAATCCATATGCTGTTTTTCTCCTCAAATATGATTATATTTATATACACTGTCATCCATTATTTTTATTTTCACCCAAAAAACGTGTGCTCGAAATTAAATCTTTTTAAACAATCTAAAATTCTGGGAATTGGATTCTGAGAATGCTGTATATCAATGGATCCACAGTTGCAGGAGAAGATGACTTGCAACATAAACTGTCTAAACTGCCCAAAAAGGACCAGTTAACTGCCAGCACCATTGCAGCAAGCACCACCCGGTGACAGGCTAACATTGGGCTGCCATAGTATATATCCGGCCTCAAAGCAATCTATATTTATTTTCATCAAAGGTACGTTGTCCCTGCTTTCTACTATTTTAATTTCATAATTTATAAGTTTAATTAGATAATAAATCTATGTCTAAAAATAAAAAAAAAATGATGATATTAAATTATGTTATTCACGTAACTAACTTTTTTCATCATCTATTGTCATTTAATTTTAATTTAACATATTCAACAAGTAACCCACTGTTTACCATATAAAAAAAAAAGGTTTTTCCATTTGAGCATTCAAAGTTCTTTGTCCTAAACCTGACAATTCTATTCAAGTAGCCCCATTTTATGATCAAAAAACGTATTTCCATAGAGCAATCGAAGCTTTTTGTCCTCCACGTACCGACAATCCCATGCAGCCAGCCAAAAAGGGTTTTTGTTATAATCAAACTCTATGATTGTTAAGCATAGTAGGGGGCAAAAAATTTAGGTTTGCACGTTTTCTGGCATTATAATCATAGTGTTTTACGATGGATGATTGTTATAATCAGACTCTTTTGAGTGTTAAGCATAATGGGGATGATATTTATGTTTGCAACTTTTCTTTTTTTGCTTGCATTATTGATGTTTTATGATGTTGCATTGTGACCACCCCAGATCTTGATGTTCATACATTTGATTTCAGGATGTCAATAGGCAGCATTTTCGTTACTTTGTTTGAATATTGAGCCCACTACGGTTTTGACATTATGCAAGCCGAGTGCAACATCACCATGATTTTGTACCCATTCAAACGAAAGAAAATTTATATCATGGGGCTATATAAATTGTAGATTAATTAGCATTAAAGCTAACCATTTAAGAAAGAGGATAATGGTTCAGTAATAAAGTTGTGTTAGAATGGATTTAACTTAAATTTAATTCATACTAAGTATTTAAAAAAAAATAGACAAAATGTCAACTGCGACAAAAACGTGATTGGATTAGATAAGAGAAAATATCACGTAACATATTTTAAAAAATAAAATAAAATAAATAGTATGTTTTAATCTTAAATTAAACAGATAGAAAGATTTTAAAAAATTTATAAACATAAACATTATAAATCCTATTAGCTTAATTCTTTCGAAAATATATAAAAAAGATAAAATTAATTCATTCGGACAAAATTAGTTTTTTTTTTCAGATATAGACAATTAAATATAACCACAGACCAAAACAAAAATGTTTACAATTTGTTTCTCCTCTAAAATGCAATTCATAAATAGTCGACAAATTGGTCCAGAAAACAAGTGTTTCTACCCCCCACGCCTTTTGCATTCTCAACCGTCAAACTATGAATATTAATAAGCATATTTACGTAACTTATCATGCAGTTTGTACCTCATAATATTTTCCAAATTAATTAGCTGATTAATTAAGAAATTAAACTACTGATGAAGTAGTATAGAAAATTATGAAGAACTCTAAATAATTAAAGACAAGAAAGATGTAGAGATGCCCTTTATTAGCTTTTATAGCAATGAATCAAAAATTTCAAATTACCTTTGCTTTCTTTCCCATGTGTTAATTGTAGTCTGACATTTTACATGTGCAAAAGGGTTTGCATGAAGGGCAAGTTCAATGGGGATCTCCCCGATTGCGTAGCTTTTTTTAACAAGTAAACTTAGTTTAGGTCTAGACTTAGAGTCTGTTTGGCCTAGCTTTTTTTTAATTTAAAAATTATTATGAAGTTTTTATAAAAAATAATAGTTTTTAAAATTAAGCTAAAGTTGTTGGTAAATTTTTTTTTATAAGTTTTTTTTTATAAGTTATAATTTTTATTAAAATTATCATAAAATGTATTTTTTTAGAAGGTAATATTGTAATTATTTTTAACAAATGAGGATATTTTTTGAACAAAAATAAAAATGTTCTTGTATTTTTAAAAGAAGAGAAGAAAAAGTTTTTCATTGGAGTTTTTTTTTTAACTCTTTTTTTAAAAATTTTGTTTTTTTAAAAAAAGTTATTTTTTTTTAAAAGTTTCTCAAAAGATCATGTTTGTCTTGACTTTTGCTTTTAAAAAATAAATAAGTTAAAAAAAAATTAGGCCAAACATGCACTTAGTCCTTCCATATTATATATATTCCTATGTAGATTTAAGTTGTTAATTTGCTAAAGCATTTACATCTTCCTTGACAATATGCTCCCCTTGATCGTCCCCATTGCCTAGTTTTACATAAAAGAAGAAGAATTGTCCAAGTTTAGTTTGTAGCATTGAATCAGACTTAAACTTCATATACAGCTTCTTCAGGTACGCTGCCATTGCATTGCTTTATTCTCCTCTTTCCCATGTGCATGTTGTTTATTAAAGCATTTAACCCATGCTTTTACAATTTAAAAAAGGGGTTTTCTTTAAGAGCAAGGTCGAAAAACCTCCTGCGTAATTGCCCAAGGGACCCTATTTGTTTCCAGACCTTGTAAAGTGGATTCTATTTCTTTTCATCATCTTTTGGCGTCAGTAAGAAACCTCTAAACTATTTTAAAATGTATAACATGCAACACCTTCTACGATCTAACCTTGCCTCTTCTTCTTCTTTTCCCACCCCTTTTTCACCGTGCTAAAGTTGGATTGTGGTCTATAGAATTTGTTCCCTCATTTCCGATAAATTAGAATCCTGACTTTGAAGAATAAGTCTACTTTGTTCAGAAGTTATTCTTTCTTTTATTCCTTCATGATGATCATTCGTTTCAAACAATAACTTCCATTGCTTTAATTAACCTTCCGCCTCTCCAATCTCATCGATGGGCATTTTAATGGACTGTTGACTTATTAATTTGCATGATAAGTTATGCTTGCGAGATCATTCTTTTCAAAACTGCCGACTTCTTAAATTGAACAGCATTTCCAATCCCCCATTGGTTGATAGTTTTCATGTACTTTTGCAGCACCAAAAAGTTTGATATATCATTATTCTGAAAGGAATTAATTATCTTTGAAAAGATTCAAAAGTCCTACTTCTTCAAAGAAATTCCCCAAAAATCTTCCTCACTTTTATTTCACCCGATCACAACTGCAATGTGAACGTGAAGAGAGTTATGAGTGACTTGTGGCTCAATTCCAACTTCTTTATTTAGTTTAGCTAAGTGAACAAGTTGGGAACTAAAATTGTAAACTGGTATAATGAAGGAATCAAGATTGGACACGGTTAGTTAATGACCCACCCTTCATTTAGACTCATCAAATTCATTAAGCATGAACTTGTTTACTATTAAGCACATTGCTTTTTCGAGGGGAAAGTGGTTGACACTTGACAATGTGTCAAGAAGTATAGCCTACGCAAAGGAGTATTTGGTCTTTAAGAGAAAATTATGAAAAATAAGCTTCATTATAATTTTAACTATTGTTAATCAATTTTTGACATAACTTGATAATAATGCCTTTTAAATAATTTCTGACAAATTAAAATTTTTTCAGTTTTCTCTATCCTGCTATCTAGACAAAAATTTTAAAATTAAATATCGATATTTCTCTCTTGCCAAATACTATCTATCTCATCATCCAACTTTTTTTCGTCATTCCAAAGAGCAAAGATGAGATTAAGGTATATATTTTACGTTTTTGGGTTTATTGGTTTATTCATAAAATCTCAAAATTGAAAAATTGAAATTGGTAAAACATATCCGTAAATTAAAACACTATATAATTTTGGCAATTTACATTTGATGGCAAGTAGGCAAATCAATTAGTTATTAGATATTGCATTACTGATTTTTAAGTATTACGAGATTGATTTTTAGGTATTGCATGACGTAATCATTGTGTCTCTAGTTTTTAGATATTACGTGACTGATTTTAGGTATTGCGTGATTAGTTTTTAAGCATTGTGCTCAATGCCTAAGTCACACAATGCCTTAAACTTAGTTACGTAATGCCTTACTAATCAATCACATAATGCCTATAAACTAGTCACGCAATACCATATCAACTAGTCACGTAATACTATATCAATCAGTTACGGAATACTTAAAAATCAATCATGTAATGTCTAAAAACTAGTTACGCAATGCTCAAAAATTGATTACACAATGCTTAAAAACCATCAAAATTACTGAATTTCATTTAACAAAATCAACAATTTTAAGTAATACACCATATTCCATTTAACAATATAACCAACGAATATCCCTATTTGGCGAAAAATACTCAAAATGCTTAAAAGTTTTTCTTCATATATCAAAAATCATTTTAAAATATTTAAAAATACTCAAAACCCTTAAAGGTTTTTTTCGTGTATCTAAAACTACTCCAAAATGCTCAAATGCTTAACAGTTTTTTTTTCTGATAAGAAATACTCTAAAAATGGATAATTTGACGAAATAAACTTAAGAACGTAAAACACATACTTTGATGTCTTCGCTTAAAAGATATGAGTCGGTTTAAGACGTAAACTTAAATATATTGATTGATTTCATTAAAGATAATTTTATTTAAAATTATTTTTTAAAATTAAAAATAATTTTATTTAAAATTATTTTTTAAAATTAAAAATAATTAAAATTATAAATAAGATTATTTTAAAAAACACAGGAGTATTTTTAAAAAGAATCCTTGCTTTGTCGTATAGCCCAAATGCAGACCCCGTAAACCCCAATTTGACATGACATCCATCTACTTCAGTATCCCTGTTTGCTCTGTTGTTTTGCCTCTGTTTCTTTGGTCCCTGTTGTTATTCCTTTGGTTCTTGCTGTCTCGAGTTCACCACAAGATAATGAAATAGAGTGAATTGAAAACCACAGTTCCATGCAGGCAGGGAGAGGGACATTGATTGCTTGCTTTCTCCGAAAGAGGGTTCATTATGTAACCCTTTTCTCAGCTTTTAAAATACGGCTAAAAGTAAGAAAGAACGTTAAACTGATGCTGTTGGATATCTGATATCTTTCAAAAGGGAAACTTTTTTTTCCCTACCAGGTGCAGCAATTTGAACAATGTAAAACTTTTTTCAAACGCACGTTGTATACAGCTTTTAATGAGATTTATGAGGGAAGAGATTGGTCCGTACACAAATATTTATGAGATATGGTAACTCGTTCGAAATGACAACCATCATAAAAGAAATGCAGTTTCTCGATTACCTTTCCTTTCCCTGGAACGCCAAAGCTCTAAGCTTGCGTATGGCCATCATCCACCGTCACGGGTAACCCTAGTTTTATATGGGTACTACTATATGATTTCGAGACGTGAAGATATAGATTAGTGCTAATTATGATACAGGAAACAACCTAGAAAAGGAATGGTGCGTGTGATTGGAATATTGTTTTCTTTCTTTTAACTACAGAATGATTAACTCCGTGCTTTCAAAAGGTTTAGCTTTTTGTTTAGAGAAAACACTCTTTTACTTTTTCCAACTTTTTGTCTTGCACTTTTTGGCGTTTTACACTACAAGGAAACATTAAAATCTTGGGGCTATTTCATTTTCGGTGGTTCAAATGGTAAATTTAGAGTTCGACAGCTATATTAAGGCTTCAAAGATCAAGTCAAGATAACTTGGGATATCGTTGGCTACTGGTCACCTGTTGGCTTAGTAGTTCCAGTCTTTTGATTTTCTATAAACTCGACTTGGTTTTGCAGACAAGGGTGTGGAACTCAGAATGAGCCCTTCAATGCAGGATGCATCATTCGGAACAATGGAGAGGAAAGGAGAGTACGTTAATGGGGTTAGTGGAATCAATGACCACAGTGATTTTGATCCGAGTGCTCCTCCTCCATTCAGGATTGCTGATATCCGAGCCGCCATCCCGAAGCACTGTTGGGTCAAAAATCCTTGGAGGTCGATGAGTTATGTTTTCAGGGATGTCGGTGTGGTTTTTGCTTTAGGACCAGCAGCAGTCTACCTGAATAGTTGGTTCTTTTGGCCACTCTACTGGCTTGCACAGGGAACAATGTTTTGGGCTATATTTGTCCTTGGACATGACTGGTAATCTTTTCTATACTTTATCGTCGTATGTTTTCAGCTTTGGTTTATATTTCAGAGTTAAATCCATTTGGTTTTGGATTGTGCAGTGGCCACGGAAGCTTTTCGGACGATCCCATTCTTAACAATGTAGTGGGACATATCTTACATTCTTCAATACTTGTTCCCTACCATGGATGGTAAGTTAGGCAACATTTACTCAGTACATTGTATACTTGGAATCTTTCTAGGGGCATGCAATTCCATAACTTCATTTGAAAATCTTGCAGGAGAATAAGCCATAGAACTCATCATCAGAACCAGGGAAATGTGGAGAAGGATGAGTCATGGGTTCCGGTCAAACATTCTCTACTTTTTTGCTTCTGTTCCGTGCAAAAGTTTGAGTGTTTGTTTCAAGGTCTCTTTACAAGGATAACATTGGAAACTGACCCTTCACGCTCTCTTTTTTAATCTCAGCTCCCTGAGAATATTTACAAGAATTTAGACATCAGTACGCGATTTCTGAGATTCACTCTCCCTTTCCCCCTTTTTGCGTTCCCCCTATATTTGGTGAGAAAGCTTGTTTTGATTGAATTTATATGAAAAAATTAACATTGTGCCATAAGGAGTTAAATTCCCTATCTTTGCCTTGTTTCATTACAGTGGTATAGAAGTCCAGGCAAGGAAGGATCTCACTTCAACCCTTACAGCAACTTGTTCACCCCCCAAGAGAGGAAGCTTGCAATGACTTCAACCGCTTGTTGGACTGTGATGGTTATTTTGCTTGCCTATTTATCCTTTGCAAGAGGTCCAGCCCAAATGTTTAAGCTCTACGGTGTTCCCTACTCGGTAGGTCTACCTTACTCCTCACGTTTCTAGATTTTTGAGTACGGAATTTCTCTGATAGTAATTTACTATATTTGGGAATGGTCTACCATTTCGTAGATTTTCGTGGTATGGCTGGATTTAGTGACCTACCTAAATCACCATGGCCATGAGCAGAAACTTCCTTGGTACCGTGGCAAGGTAAGGGCATAGCCTACCTAAATACACTTCAATTCACTTTGAATGCTGCACTGGGCAGTAAAATTTTCTTCAACTTGACAGGGGATTTTACCACCCAATGCAAAAGAATTCATTACTGAGGGTTCTGTTCTGTATTTGACAGGAATGGAGTCACCTCAGAGGAGGGCTTACAACAGTTGACAGGGATTATGGTTTATTCAACAATATCCACCATGACATTGGCACCCATGTCATCCATCATCTCTTCCCTCAAATCCCTCATTACCACTTGGTAGAAGCGGTATGTTCTTTATTAATTTCATCAGACAGAATGATCAAACAAGACAAAGTCTTTCATCTGTTTGAGTTTATCCTAATGGTTTGATGCTTTTGGCTTGCAGACCAAAGCAGCTAAAGCAGTGATCGGAAAATACTATCGGGAACCAAAGAAATCTGGGCCTATTCCATTTCACTTAATAAAGACTCTAGTCACAAGCCTTAGACAAGACCATTATGTTAGCAACACTGGGGATATAGTATTCTATCAGACTGATCCACAGCTGTTTCAGTTACTTTCCCCTGGCAAATCTGGATGATGCTTCTAGGATATAGCTGAAGAAGGATTATTATAGTTCTTTCAGTTGTTTCAAAACCAAAACATGTGGCACAATTAAGACTTTGAGCTTTGTTCTTATCATTTCCAATAAATTTAACATTGTTAGCTTGCAACACAATCAAATATGCTTGTGGCTGTTCTCCAAACATGGAGTCAGGAAAGTTTCAGCAATCTCATCACGGTGAAGATGTTGGTCTTTTTCTAAGTGAAGGATATTTCCTTGTTGAATATATATCCTTAATATGCATATAAAGATACGGACACTAGAAAAATTTTAAATTATCATTTTAAATATTTTTATCATAAATATTAAAAATATTTATCTAATTTATAAATAATAATTATAATTACATCCAATGATTTTTATTGAAAATATTATTATAAATATTAATAAGATTTATCCAATTTGAAAATAACTATTTTAATTGCATTGGATACCTTTTATTAAAAAATATTTTCATAATTGTAATAATATTGAATAATTTATAGATTAATATTACAAAATTTCATATATTCATTACATTAATAAGATTTATTCAAGATGAAAATAAAAAATTCTAATTACATCAAATGACTTTTATTAAAATATTAATAATTTTATTAATTGTAAATAAGAATTTTAATTGCACTGAATGACTTTTGTTAAAATTATTTTTTTATTATAAATGTTAATAAGGTTTATCCAATTTGATAAGAATTTTAATTGAGTTGAAAGACTTTTATTAAAAAGTAATTTTCTAATCTTAAATAATATTGAATAATTTATAAATTAATATTATAAAATTTCAGTTCTTTAGGCATCATTATATTAAAATTAAAAATACTCTTTTTCTTTTATTACATTCAATCAAAATTTTATATTTTTATTTTGAATTAAATAAGTTCTTATAGTAAATTATTAACTTAATCAAAATATCACTTATCTATATCATTTGGCGCTGACATAACATGCCGACATATCATAATAAACGATAACCAAATACCACCAAAGTAAATGCTTACTTTCTTTTCTTCTTAAATCTCCCTCTACCCAGGCTCTAGCATAAAGAACCTTGAGAATAATCTAAAACTTCATGTGATGTGTCAATTGCCAAATTATTAAATGCAATGTTCCTATAACCGAATTAGTTATCTACGTATCAATTAGCCTACTGTGCACTTCTAACTATAGAATTGCTCTTATAGTAATTTAGTATATATTTGGAAATGACGTACCATTTCGCAGATTTGCGTGGTATGGCTGGATTTAGTGACCTACCTGCATCACCATGGCCATGAGCAGAAACTTCGCAGGTAACATACACTTCAACTCACGTTGAATGCTGCATTGGGCAGTAAAATTTTATTCAACTTGACTGGGGATTTTGCCATCCAACGCAAATGAATTCATCACTCAGGGTTTTGTTCTGTATTTGACAGGAATGGAGGAGGGCTTACAACAGTTGACAGGGATTATGGTTTATTCAACAATATCCACCATGACATTGGCACCCATGTAATCCCCCAAATCCCTCATTTGTTTCAGTTGCTTTCCTCATTGAATACAAATCTATAATATTAACAAGTTTTTCTTTTCTTTTTTCGGTTTGCCTTATTCCAATGATGGGCTGGTCCCAGTACCCTAAAGAAGAACGGCCCAATAAGAGACTAGGTCAATGCAGCCCGACCCAAAACAAACAAAAACTTTAGCCCGTGGCTTTGGCTTGTATGGCTCACATCGAACTGGCAGCAGCTAGTGAGAGAGTTTAAGTTACAGTAATTAACCACATCTAAATTAATTAAAAAAAAAAATCGTAGACTCACACAAGGAAGGTGTACGGTCGACGCCCATGTGCCCCATCTAGTACCAGGCTTGAGTCCCATTCCTGAAAATTTGAAATTCCAAAGGGAGAAAAAGCAACAGATTTGGGTCGGAAGTAGAAAAAGCAACAGATTTGGGTCGGAAGTAGTGGCCAAGTTTAAAAGGCCGACATTGTAGTGGGGAAAGTCAGCATCTTCGGCTCCAAACCCCAAAGAATTTCCACAGCCCCACACCTCCTGACTCACTGTCTCACTTTCCCACTTGTCTCCCACCCCCCACCTTCACGGCTCAATCCTTTCCATTTAAAAATATTCATATTTTCTTTAAGTTTTCTCTGATTAATTATTCATAACTTTATTACTTTTTATAATTAATCCAGCTGTCGTGCATTTTATTATATGACTTATCAAATCATAAATTATACATAGGTTACTTTTTAAGCCTCAATACATTAAAATACAAATCAAAAATCTGAATACTACTTTTATTTTTTATTAATAGCTTTTACTATACGTAGGTGAATAATTTAATATATAAATATCATAATTATAATAATAAAAATGATAAATTAATAGATTATGATGTATTCAATCCACAATTAATTAGCATTTAATAGCATAAAAACATAAAATATATGTAAGTAAATTGTGTTCTTGTGAAAAATACTAAAATTATATAAATTTTATATCTAAAATGAATTTTCTTTATAGAATATAATATATTATAATCAAGTGAATTTTCATTAATAAATTTTGAGATCATAAAAATAGAAAGAAGAAAACATATTAATTTTGACAACAAAAAAATTTATAGTAGAAATTAAAAATTAATTTAAATTATTAACCAATTAAATTGAAAAATAATCAGTAAAACATTAAATCTTANATATATATATATAAAGAACATAGATACGTAGGCCATCAACCAACATTAAGCCATGCATACCCTCCTGATGAATTAACAGGCGATGCTTCCAGCTATGAACAATTTATTTTAATAAAGAGTTCAAGATTAATAGAAAATCGATAACCAAAAATTAATGAATATTTAATTAATTTAATAAAAATGAAAAAAAATAAAAAAAATAAAATTAATAAATTATGAAATAAGAATTTGATTAGATGTTGATGAGAGATAATACTAGTAAACAAATTCCCCTAGGCGCAAGGAGAAGGGTAGCCAACCCCATTATAATGCAAAGACAAGTAGACAAGAAAATGGTAAGAAAATAGACTCCTCATAGCGCGTGCAAACATATTCCTGAAATGGCTACCAGCTTTGCCCAATGCCCATTGCCTCCCTCCCCCCACTTTCAAATGCAAATCCCGCCATCTCTCTCTTTCCAACTACCCTTTTCCCCTCTTTCACCATCACCCTCCCACACATTCAAATTTTTATGCTTTTGGGGTCCCTTTGGAATCCATTCCTTTTTGCAAAGTTGTAAGCTGAAGTTGCTCACAGTCACAGAACCCATTTATTGCACTATTTTTCCCTTGGTTGTTTTACTTCCTTTTTGTCAACATGAAGTTGTTATCTTCTTCTTCTTCTTCTTCTTCTTCAACTGTCTCTTTTGATCCCAAACTGTGCACTTCAAAGAGTGCAACTGCTGGTTGCCTTGCAGGGATCCTACGTCGAATTCTTTGCTCCCGTAGTCTCCCAACACACCCTTCTGATCACATTACTGAGGCTAATTCGGTGGCAAGTTACAAGAACCAACAATTCAATGCTGAGGACAAGGTTGATGCTTCCAAGTTCACTCCAGGGATTGTAGCAAGACTAATGGGCTTGGATTCCTTGCCTGAAATCAGCTTACTTAAGACACGAGCAAATCCAAATTCAATTACAAGAAGCCGGTCTATGAATTCAGCAGATTATAAGCAAGATACTGATTCAATCCATGCCAAGCATAGACGAGTAAACTCTACATTGTCGTTCCGCGATATGCCTACCTACTTCGAGCTTGAAAATGAAGAATATTTTGTGCTCAGCTTTGAGAAGGAAAGTGAAAGGGAAGAGCTGAGATCCAAGCGAAGAAAATGTAGAGGAGGGAGTGGAGAATTGAAGCAAAGAAAAGAAGAGAAACATAAGGAGAAGGAAAACAGAGTGGAGAAGGTAAAAGAGGAAAAGAATAAGGGAAATCAGCAAGAGGCTAGCAAAAGGGTATTAAATGTGTTGAATGAGGAAAAGCTGAACAGAAGAATTGTTGATAAGCCTAATCAGGAAGTAGCCAAATGCAACGAAGTTAATGGTGTCTACTTGGAGAAGCCAATTGTCAGCATTAGGGGTCTAGAGGGCTCAAAACTTGTGGACAAGAAAGGAGTGCCTGATGGAGCAAAATTGAGGAAGAAAAAGAAGAAAATACAGCATCGTGTAGCTGAAAATGTAGAGCCTGAATGTAGCTCAGAAGATTCCAGCCCGGTTTCTGTTCTTGATTTTGATCAATTCGTCATTGATCATGATGTTCCTACATCAGGTTGGTGCCTCCCAATTCTGTTCATCACTTAATAGAAAAGTTATTTCATTCATCCTTTTAACTAAATGTGAATTGTTTGTAACAGAGGAAGATTCAAAAGCAGATGGGTCTAACTCAAGAAGGATATTATCACCAGACCTGGAAAATTATGGGTGCAAATCTCCTAGCAATGATGGTAATATGATGGAAGATGAGCTAAGGGTAAAAAATGTTGAAGGCAAAAGTTTGGGGTCAAGGAGAAAAGATTGCCACAGTGAGATAAACTTGGAATGTTGGGGTGCAATTTGCAGGATGACTGAAGCTGAGGTGGCTAAATCAAGTTGGTCATGCTCAAAGAATGAAGATCTTGAAGATATTACTGCAGATATTGGGTCAAAAATTCTAGACCAATTGTTAGATGAGCTGGTAATTTCAACCTTTGGGATCTCTCCCATGAAGAATTTGAACTTGTAAAAGTACAGCAGTAAAGCCCCTTTGTAAATTTTGCCATTGCAGAAACCTATAGTCAAAGATATATAGTACTTCCAGTATCTAATTTCAAAATGTTTTCTGTCAAGTCTTGCTCCCCTTTATCAACTAAATATAGTTTAAAATTTAAATTCTTTAAATGAAAGGATTAGGTAGCTTCAGTTAACTATGTGGCTGGATTCTTTATCTTCACCATGCTCTTACCTGTATAACAAGTAAGACCTGTCAAGTGAAGAAAACTGGATTACCATCACTGTAGTTCTGGCTGTCTTCTGAACGAAAAAGTTAAAAGGATGTGGCTGACAGCAAAAGCCTCATTCTAATTTCCTGAAAATAACAATTAATACTAATAAATTAGTTGGAAGCTGTCAAAATCCTTGAGTGGATAAAGTGGATAGGTTGAGGTGGGGAAAAATGGGGAAAAGAAAAGATTCATGTACTAGAAGAACCTTCATTGCTCTAGAAAAGAAAAGAAGAAGAATCTAAATTCCAGCCAAACCATTTGCTTATCTTCAACAATTTATGAATCTTCATTCATGGTACAATCATCAAATGAATATCTTCATGGGAAACTCAAATATAATAAAATATGGACAAAAATTCATGATTGGACCCCTACAAGGACCACAATGGGGCTTGCCTAATTGATCTTTGCTTGCAAATTTCAGTATGAAACTAGGTTAGCTACCAAGTCATTTAATAATGACTACTTGTAGAGATAGTTATTCACTTTTTTTTTATGTTTAAGGTATCAAGAATGAAATATTTTGATCTCAAATTATAGAACGAAGTGTAGCTATTTTGTTAACTTATTGTCTCACCTAGAAGCCAGAGACAATAACTTAATTGGATCTGCAGAAAGTCTTCTTTGTTTATTCAAGCTCTCCTCCTTGTGAAGCAAGTCATTAAGCAACACATTCAATCAGGATACCAAGTCAAACTTTGATTTGTCCTAATCTTGAGCTGAGTTTGGGGAATATTTTCATACCGCAAACTTGAAAACAATGCTCTATTGTTTTCTATTAAATTGCAAAGTTTGTCCTAATCAATGCTCAGTGTCACGCTTTACACCAATCTGTCATGCTCCACATCAATCTATGTGAGGTATTATTCGTTTTGGTCCATAAAAAAGTAAGACAATGCTCAGTGTCACGCTCCACACCAATCTATGTTAGGTATTATCCGTTTTGGTCTATAAAAGGGACCTTACAAGTTAAAAGTAGTGTGAACCCCCGTTAGGAGTTTCTCTCCATAACCATAACATCTTTGATGGGAGTTTCTCTCTATGACCATAACATCTTTGATGTGGGACTTTATAGCTCAACTTGCTGAGAGCATTATTTCGATGATGTGAGATTCATGTCCACGAAAAGACCTCATGTTTACGAAAAGATCATGACATCCTCATTTACTTCAACAAGGGTCCACTACCACTGTCTTTAGTAGCACATCGTTAGTACTTAAAATCTGCTCTGATACCAATTGTCACACAATTGTCACGGTCTACACCAACTCCTATAAGGTATTATCCGCTTTGACCCGCTAGTCTCACGGTTTTATCCAACAAAAAGTGCCTCACAGGTTGAAGGTGGTGTGAACTCCTATATTCTCAATATCGCTCTATTAGATAACTGATGTGTGATTTATGGCTTTCCCTCTAAAACCATGACATCCTCCCTTAATTCCAGCTGGGAGTCTCTCTTTAGGATCATAACATCTTCTTTTAATTCTTGTTAGGAGTTTTTTTTTTATGTGAGATTTTGTAACTCAATCCGCTAAGAGTATTATCTCGATGATGTGAAATTCACATCTAGACAAGGATCGTGACACTCAACCCCAACAGCAAGATAAAATAATCTCAAGACAGGTGGACAACGTTGGCAGCAGGAGTTTAGTCAAAGAAGTGGCCTACCCTAGATGAAGATATAATTAACAATTTCTGTTTCTGCATCTCCAAGAAACCTTATTGAACATTCACAACAACATTCTTGTTTTTTGCTGATGAGAAGCAAAAAAACTCATTGGTTCATTGTCTGAAATGACAGGCCTTGAAACTGTGGTTCATTCTTCCTGGCTTGTAGTGCCCATCCCACTACCAAGTTTACCCAATAAGAAAAGTTAATCTAAAGACACAAACGAGCTAACACTGGCAGGACTGCCTTTTTGTTAGTGCTCAACAATCACACCCACTTAGAATTATGGAATCAATGAACCTTCACCTTTTGAATGCCGAAAGTAAGATGCAGAATTCTAAAAAGTTGATAGGTAAATGGCACTGTAACGAGATAAAGAGAAGGATTACAGTGGGGAATCACATCAAATGATCCATCCATTCTTGTGCTTTGCGTAAAGATGTTGAACTCTTGAGGTTTATGGTCTTTAAAAGAGTGCAGAAGCTGGATGTTAACATCCATATTTCCATTTCTTCCCAGCTAGAGATAGAATGTTGGGTTTAATTTGCATGCCAGCTCTCTGGTGGTAATGAGCAATGGAAAGAATAAAAAAAGCCATCTGCTCGTCCAGATTACAGTATAGAAAAGCATTATGATTCAACAAAATCAGAACTGGTAAGAGGACGAGCAAGTTTTCACTGAAAAAATATATATATTAATTAAATAAATGCGATAGTTTCTGGTACATAAAATGTGTACAACCCCCACCAATTGAAAATAAACCAAAAAATTAGTACAGCTGCTTCCATTTGCTAATTGAAATGAATGTATCTCTGGAAATTGACTAGTTGAACATCCGCCTTGCTACCCTCACCGCAAATCATGTTTCTACTTGGATGTATACGGAACTCTCATCCAAGACAAGAACCAAATTTAGAGACTAAAAAGAATAAAAGATATTATTCTTCAGACCTAAGAGCAGTGTTAGCAGAAATCTTTCCTTCTGCTCACCTTGTGTTCTCCTAAGGGGGCAATCAATTTTCCCCTTCCCCATTTCATTCCAATTACAAATGACGAATATTGATAAAAATTCAAAAAATGGCCGAAAACAAGAACTAGTTAAAGGTTAACTGAGAAGCTAATGGTGGGGCTAGCTTTGCTTTTAGGCCACCATCTGCTCCTGCTCCATGTACAATTGCTCCACCCAGGCAGGGAGCATCTCCGCACCCCCGGAGTTAAGATGACACTGCTGCTGCTCCTCGTCAAAACCAAATTGCCCAGCAGAAGGGGTGTCCTTCACCAGAGACTGGACCCAAGACACATCTGGCTCATCAGCAGTTGGCAACATTGAGGGTGCTGCATTTGCCAAATTGCTCCCACTGCTTCGGAACCCAAAAGAAGCAGATTTTCTTAGTTTACTTAGCTCTTCTCCCTGTATACCCCAGTCTAATTTGCCATCAGGGGAACCCCAATCTGACAGGTTAGAAGGCATTGCACTTGCTGAAGAAGTTGGTGAAGAAAACCCTGCATGACGATTTACAGCAGTACGCTCAATAAAGCTCTGGCTCCGCTTTGCAAAGGCAGCTGACCTTGAACTTAAAACTGCTGCTGCAGTGGGCCCAGATGATGCATCAATCCCAAAGGATGGAGATGCCCTCACAGGAGAGGATGCTAGGTTGGTTGGGTAGCTAGCACGAAGCTGCTGGTTAATATTCTGGCGCATCTGAACTCCAGTGGGAGACTGCAGCTGAGGAGCTGTGCCATCGAGTGAGATTCCTTGTAATTGCGGCAAAATAGTAGTATCAAGAGATCCAAAAATATCTTCAAGGTTAGTGGGCTTCACCCCTCCAAACCTATTTAATTCCCCAGTTCGATCACCAGTGGCAGAAAAAGCTGAGGCAGAAGACAAGGGATTGTTCCAACTGGTTGGGGAGGAAAGACCAGATATCTCATCAATTAGCTGCTGCTGCTGGCGGCGACGATGGCTTTCCAGCCCAAGTAGTTCCATGTCTAAATCCATATCCCTAGCACTTAGTGCAGTTTTTAACCTACTACCAGGAAGCTGCAAGGTAGGAGGTACGATGCTTAACTGGTTTGGCCACATCGCTCCACCCATAGGAGAAGAGGTACCGGTAGGAGTCAAGGGTGGTGTTGATGTTGGAGGTATCATAACAGATGGAGAGCCAAGAGCAAGTGGGCTCATTGAACCCATGTCCAGCGAGGAACCATTAGCTGCATATGATCTTGGGGAAGGCACTGCCGAACCTGTTGAAGCATACAAGGGACGAAGCTCCTCTGGCTTGTGAGCAAAGAAACAGACCCTCCTGCTGCAATTAGTCTCGTCCTTGCATAGACGAGTTCGATACTGGGCAGGATGAAGCCAGCACTCAAATATACCATGTGCATACTCACAGTTATCACCCTGCCTGCATGATCCCTTACGAAATTCAGGGCAAGGGACACAGCTATAATGGTATTTTCTAGGGTCACGCCTCCTTGCATTCTCCCCAGGATGAACAAAGGGGCACTCAGTCCAGTCATGAGAGTAAGCCCTTGAGCAAGGCTTGACCTTGAAAGTATACATCCTAAACTCATCTGTCCCATATATCCCATTCTTAATGTCTGGAAGAGTAAGATCAACAGGATACTCTTTCTTCTCAGTTCCATCTTTCAAAACCCGGGCTATTGAGTTATCTTGCTGCTCTTGCCCTTCCATTTCATTTCCTTTTTGAGCAGGCAAAGCCTCCATTTCACCAACACTACCACTTCCTCTCAACAAAGCTTCCAACATCTTCTTCCTCAAGCAGAAAGCTGAATTACAAGCTGGTGTAATCAAATCACCAGGCCGGTTTCCATTAGCGTCAACAGAATTGATATCAGCAGAGGCATCAAGCAAGATCTTGACAACCTCAGCTGAATCAAAGGAGCCACCAGCAGCAGCACAGTGGAGAGCCGTGGACCCATCTGAACCACAAGCCCTGTTAACATCCACACGGCCACTTCCAATAATATAATTGACTACATCCTTGCTGCCGAACATGGAAGCAATTAAAAGGGGTGTTCTTTCTTCAAACCCCATCTTCTTTAAACCTATTCTCCTTCCATACCACAGGCTTGGCTCATCGATATCATGACCCTCTTCCTCAATAGCACTTTTAAAGCCAATCAGATCATTTGAAGCCGAGAACTCGAGCAAAACAGAGAACTTTTGAGGAAGCATATCTTCTTTATGAGACTCCCCCTCCATCACAAAACCAGTTTGAGTTGGTTTCCTTTTTGAACCACTGCACATGGAAATTTCTCTTCTTTCCTACAAAATTGAAAACGCGGGGAAAAATCGTTCACCAACTCATCGAATAAATTTAGAGCGTAAAATGGACATAAAAGGCGACAAGGAGAGAGAGAAAGGACTATAAAACCCCACAATTCAAGAATTCAACACAAAATGAAGAGAAAGACACCAAAATTTGTTTCTTAAATCATTCAATTTTACAGATAAAGTTCCAATCTTTAAAACCAACCATTAAATTCATAACATATAAACTTATCTAAGAATTAAAAACCACGACTTAAAGTTTTAACCGAATAAGAAACAGAAAATCAGTTTTAAAAAAAAAACAAAAACCTCAACAAAAATGAACTACACATATAAAAACACCAGGCAAATTTCCGAAAGTAGTACACATTAAAAGGAAAAAAAACTAACTACTCCCCCCACAACAAAAACACTTCATAAAGTTTCATTCTTTTCACACATTTTCTCACCTGCCAAACAGAACACAAACAAGGCGCCAACATAAGGAAAAAGAACCAAAAGAAAAAAAAAAGAGAGAAAAAACATACCTTTGAAACACAAATATGAGAACTGGAGCAGAAACCCAGAATGTCTCTTTAACAAAAAAAACAACCTTTGTGTCTTTTAACTTCAAACCCGAGTTTAAAAGAGAGAGAGAAAGAAACAGAAAAGGAAAAGAGAGGTCTTTTGGTTTTGGGTTTTTTCTCTCTTTTTTATTATTTTAAATATTATACTTTTAAAGAGTCAAAAGGAGTGAGCCTATGGCTCCTTCCTGTCCTTTTCCCTCTAAAAAAAAGTTGAGACCCAGAAGAAAAAACTCAAATTCAAATGCAAATGCACATGAAATGCAAATTAAACTTTAATTCCTTTTATTTTTCCTTTTTGCTTTTCATGGGATTTTGTTACGTGGGAGTGGGATCCACGGGAGGAGCTCTTAATATCTAACCTCCAACGACTCAAGAAACGCCACGTGTCGATAGTTCTTTTGGCTTTTATTTTTATTTTTCTGTGTGTGGAAACGGCCACTCGATTTTAGAGAATCCGGATTTATCACGCACTGCGCGTTTCTTTGGCTCTTGGCGGATGACGTGGACGTCCATGCACCGTCAGCAATGTCTTTTTATTATTTTAAAATCCTGTTCGTTAGTTGGTTCTGCGGATATTAGCCGACCGTGATTTTACGTTAGGAGACTGTCGAAGGGAGTTGAGGGATGGAAGGCGTACGGCGGGCTGTTTACTTGTCTGTGAAGGATGTGGGCGGTGACAATAACGGGGGAGATTGAATTGGATATTGTTTCAAGGAGGCAAAATTCTTGATGCTATCGACGAATCGCAGCGTTTCGATGGGTTCTAGAAGCATTTATCTGTCTTCTTGTTGGGACTTTTTTGAACCCTTCTGTTCTATTTGTTTAAATATACATTAATAGCTCATTAAATAATTTCGTTAAAATTTTTTAACTACGGTAATTCTTTTGCTGACGATAAATGATGGGTAAAAATTTTGGACCAAGTCTTGGTAACATACTAGCTTTCCCACACTTTCAAACATAATTTTCAAATTTTGATTAATATTTATTAGTTTTATATATAATATTCAAACACGATACGTGAAGCCATTATCAAGTATACTATTTACAACCATTAACATAATTTATATATTTCGTATTATATTTTTTATCATTTTAGTATTAATTTTATACAAAGATAATTACTAAATACATACTGGTTTGTTGTTTTGTTCACGAAAGAAAATTAAAAATTTAGTTCATTATAAACAAATTATGTTTATAAAGTGGTAAAATTTTAGATTAATTTGTAACCATATTAATTCTTTAAAGGTATAATATCTAAAAAAACTCCTAAATTATTTCAAAAAATTCTAATTAAGTCGTTTATACTTTTATTACATTCAATTAAGTTCTCATATGTTTATTTTAAGTCAAACAATCTTTACATTCTATTTTAAATTAAATAAAATTTTATAATTAATAGTTGATTTAATTAAAATATCACTTGTTATTATATACAACGTGATATTGACGTGATATGTTAATAACATGATATGATGATATAATCAAATTGTATTTTTCACCTTCCACGTCGACAATAAGTCAACATCATATGAGTATAAAATGATAAAGAGCATTTTGATTAAAAATAATTAATCGATCATTAGTTATAAGGACTTATTGGATCTAAAATAAAAATATAAGAGTTTTATTGAACGTAATAACATAATAAAATTTTATTTAAATAATTTAAAGATTTTTTGAATATTTTATTTTTTAAAAAAATGACTTTAAGATAACTTCTTTCCTAGTATCATTTAGGTACCTATGTACTGTTTAATGAAAAGGAATTATTAATTATGGGGTTCCCTCAATTTGTCAATTTGACTTTTCCTATGCAATACTGTCTTCTCCCTTCTAAATTAATTTTGAAATGTTATGTCAATTGTCTTGTACACTATACCCAAAAAATATGTCTTATAATGTTAGCTAAAGAAATTCAAAAGATAGAAGAATGATTATGGGAAGTGGGATACCTAAAGGTTTGTCAAAAAGACTAATGATCACATTTTCTTGGCAATTTGTCTTCCATTTACAGTCCAAGGGCACAGTAAGAAATCTTTTTCATATCTTCAAGGTATTCTTTTTATTTATAATTTAAAGGTTATTTATATATGAAAGAAATTATTATGCCATTGAAAAACTTGGGTTAAAATTAAACTAACTAAACCTATTGTTCATCACATTATTGATTGTAAATTTCCCTTTCACTTCTACTTTGAGTTTATTAATCCATAAAAAAAAAAAAAAAGAAGTTAAGGAAAGGATTATTTCTTCTCACAAGATTAACTACCTAAAGAAAACAAAATTCATAAATGATGGTATCAATTTTTATTGATACTCATCTATAACACCTCAAAAAATTCATGATAATTTACCATATCGGAAAAAATAAAAATTTATTTTTTAAATAATCAAAAAATCCCCAATAAACGTAGTCAAGGGGATATATGAAAAGTGAGCACCTAATCCTTGGAGGTATTAAAAAGAATGCATATAAAGGTAAGGTTAGATCCTTCTTCCTGTCTAGATAAAAAGTATTACAAATTTCACTCAATGAAGAGTTATAAAGAAAAACGAGAAAAAAATCTTAATGCATTGAATCCCACCAGTTAATTTGATTAATATTATTTTTACTGTCAAATCATGTATCAAAAATCAAATACGTTCTTGTAAAGTTCTTGATTTTTCAATTCATTTTATAATAACAAAATAGTCATTGTTGCTCATGTCATGTACATATTTCTTCTCGTTGGATGATGAATGTTAAGCAATGATCTTATAAAAACCAATATTTCCATCATCAAATTATTTTAATGCACGAATGTAAGAATATTACAAATTCTTTTTTGGCAAGTGGATCAATAATTCCAATATATTGCGAAATGACGTAAACAGAACTATACTTCATGCAAAAATATAATACAATAAAATATCTTGAAAATAATTTATTTTAAAACCAAAAAAAAAAAACATGACATTTGTCTTAATGGTTTAAGATATTGAAGTGGAGTTAATTGCTGACTAGATAATCTTAACTTATGTATTTTTTTTTCCTAATTAAAGAATTCTCCATATAAACAAAACCGCCATATAAGATTCTTCCTTAAAATATTTATAATAAGTGTCCATCAAGAACTAAAATAATAAATTGGATAAGAATTTGGGGTGTAGCTCCAAGACTTGATGTCATACTAGGAACCATTGACACTTCCTTCCAAAGGGATAAACACTAAGAGCAAAGGCACTATAAAAAATCAACCTTGTAAATATCAATACAAAAAAAATAATGATTTTTTCACGATTCGAAATTTAGTTTTTTTTTTAAAATAAAATTTTAAATTTTATTTTAACCATCAATTGAATGGGTCAAACGAATCGAACGACTCTGATTTTTCCCTTTTTTTTCCGGAGACAAAATTGACTACTAAAATCTATGAATTTGTTAAAGCGTACAATAGAAAAGTCCATGGCGTGCTCTAAATCAGGGACCCCAGTATTAAAAACATAAAAGACGCTAAGGTTTACAAAGGATTGGGACCCAAGCATTTGAAGTCATTTTCCAATGGGTGGAAAGATTGCATTTGACGTTGCAATCAATCACACTATGGTTTCTATCACCTTTCAAGAAGGTTATGAATAGATGCTCATTTAATATAGTAGGAGAAAAAAAATGGAAAAAGGGGGCTTTAATTTGCAAAAGGAAAAGAATTGGGTTGCATTACCAATGGTCATGATTGATCTTATTATATATACTTATCATCCCAAAAATATCATACATTGCACATAGAGATTATTGGGGTAATTATGACCTTTGCATATAGTTGATGATCATTTTTTTTTTTTATCAAATTCTACTTTTCTTCATTCATTTCCATATAAAGTGCCAAAGGGTCTGACTAAACGTGTTTAAAGAAGCTAAGTCAAGTTGTACAGAAAAGCATGGCTTGTTAGGCATCATAATTCATAGTAATAATTTTTTCGGTTTTTGGAATTTTAGTATCGAATCGATCATTTGCATACCCCAAAACAAAAGCCTAAAATAAAAAAATCCTGACAAGCGACCTGTTAATAGAGTACTGTTAAATTTGTTGAAATTATCCTTTGATATTATTGTATATCCGAAAATAAATAACTAAAGTTTTAGACTAGAGAGAGAGCGATAGCCTAGTCTTGATCTCATTTTGTTCAAATTAATAGTAATAATTATAGATATGTATATTATTTAATTTGGATAATGAATCAGTCATGCATTTTTATAGTTGAAAAATTCATGGGGATTGAATGTCGAAAATAATCAGATAACCTTTTATTTATGGGTAAAATATCTTAAATTTTTTATGTTTTGATTGAAATTACATGGTAGTCTATTAGTTTTCGAAATAGACACTCTACTTTAAAAAAATATTTTTCGTTAGACACATAAGTCCAACTGTTAATATTTTTATTAATAACTATTATATTTTTTATTAATTAAAAAAATCTCTTAGGGAGTCCGATCGGGGCTCCCCAGGTTTCTTGGTGAGTTAGGGAACACTAATCGATGCTCTCCATTCTTTTTATTTTTTAAAAAATGTAATAATAATTTTTTAAATTAATAAAAAATATTTTAATATTTTTATAATTTTTGTTAACGATATTTATATTCTTGAGGTGGAGTGTTTATTTTAAAAATTAATAAATTTTTGTGTAATTTTGATCAAAATTTAATAAGTAAGAATATTTTACATGATTTCTATCTTTGAACACGAGGAAAGAAAAGAACCTACTATGAGCTGAGAGGAATATTAAATTAAAGAAATGTCTGCTTTATCAACACACAGAATGCATTTAGTAAACAATGATGTGCTACTTGTCTCTTTCCTCTTTTGTTTATTCATTATGATGTTTCTCAGGCAAATTTCTCCACACATTATGATAATAAATTTCTATAATTGGAGATGCAAAGTGAAATTACAAATTCCAATGTTAATTGCTGTGACTTGAATGGAGCTAGGGTTTTAGAAACATTTGGTAATGTTAATTTATATCAATATGTGATGTTTTTTTTTTCTTATTCTTATTATTTTTTAAGAAAGATGATTTATAAATTAAAAAGATTTATTCTTGAATAAATTATGGATCGAGGTTCAATAAGTTTAAAGTAAGGGAAATTATAATAAAGTTTGATGAGTTGGGATAAGAATTCCACTTCTTTTATTTACCATTCCATGGGCATATTATGAGCTTTTTGACCAAGAAATTTCACAATTATTAGAACCAATAAGTTAAAATATTGAATACTTCTTCTGCCAAACAATGACATTGAAACATTTGATGTTAATGTATAGTTCTGACTAGAATACTAGTTGAAGAAGCTTGTTGTTGTTGTTGTTGTTGTTATAGTGGAGGAATCAAACTAATCTAACATCCTGAAGCACATTAGAATGATCAAATATGTGGGAAGCTCTTGAATTTCTTTCCACCTTTTCTGGTTTATGGGGAAGAAAAGCAAAAAGGGTCGGGAAGAGACTAGAAATTTGAGGCAAACGTGTAACATCAAGGCCATAGTTCAGCAATTTTCCAGCACCAAACAAAGCCGTCAAATCAAAAGGAAGCAAAGTCAGAGTTGGGCATGGAAAACTTTGTCTTTGCAATGCAAAGGCGGTTTCGTTTTCCACAAGGTTAGCTTTTAACGTAAGCCGGACCACGGTCCAGTACCACCTGGCCTCCTGCCATCTCGCGTGTGCCTCGTCATCTTTTGTTGGCTTTCGAACTCCTGTCAGCGCAAAATTTAGCCCTTAAGGTCCGAAGATCTTCTGTTAAAAAGATTAGAGAGATGATGAATTTCATGAATGAGGAAAGCAAAAGCTTGCTATGATGTTTACAGAGGCACGTTAATGGTTTGAAGAGATGGGTAGATGGCACCATCGGAGCCCTCACAAAACAAATGTTCAAACTCGTGTGCAAGCCCGACAATTTGGCAACCAAGCCAAGGTCAATGATTAATAAGTGAGCTTCAACATTTTTACCCAAGGTGTATCTCCGTGCTAAAACACTTGTCTTGGTCCATTCGTGATCTAGTATTCTAGTTAGTGTTAAATCCTTGTCTCTAACCCTGTCACCAAACCTGACCCGAACTAGAAGAGAAATGACGGGAAGCTAAAGGAATTAAACAGGAAAACCAACAGCTGTGGCCTAGGTTCTTGGTTGAATTTGGTAAGAAAACATAGGAAGTAGATAGCAGTTGTAATTTATTATTAGAACGGCTAAGAGACATTAACTGGGTGGGGGCTTAAGGAAATGTCATCTTTGTAAGTGGTTGGCGAGACAGCAGAGGTTAGGCAGTGCTAGTCTGCTAGAGGCCTAGAATCAGGACATAAGCTTTGTGAGAAAAGCCTATGGATTTTAGCCAAGGCCTGGGCCTTTGTAGTTTGACAAATATAGTGACTTCAAGTAGCTTTGTAGGTTTCTGAAGTATGACCAAGTGAGCGGCTGTTGACTCTAACCAATGACTCCCTTTAGCTTAGCCGAAAGAAACAAAGCAGCACTGGGATTATTTCATCTACCGAGCATGGCTTTTAAGTCCATTGCGCTGAAACAGCAGCAAATGTGTAGAGCAGTGGGCTCTGGGAGAAGGACATTAAACAAGGACTATTATCCTATGAGATGGTTCATGGAGAAAAAAGTCTTATGGCTGATTAATCAATTGATCACATGAAGGCAACTTGCATCATTTTGCCCGTTTTGAGTCTTTGTATGCCAGCTTCAACTTCAGGAAGGTCAGATTACAGGTAATGCAGGCAAGCTGAGAAGAAAGTAACCCGTTACTCTTTCGACAAGGAGAACATTATACATTCTTTGACTGCGTTTAATACAACACAAAAATAATACCCAAAAGAATTACGTGAACGCTTGCCAAAGGCTTTAGTTACTAGAACCTATAAACTGGGGTCTACATTATACAATTTAATTACAACATCAAAAAATCAGTTCAGATTAATTTTAGCGGGAAGACATATTCCAGGAGCTTGCTCATTCACACCAACACCTTCACATGCAACTAGTTTCACAACAGACTGAGAAGTGAGATCGTACTTCTGCTGAGCCTCAGCAAAGCTTCTGCAGAGAACTTTTTCAAGCCAGTCTTCTACTGCTTCCCTTTTGTCTGATATCCAGGCAGCCGCGAGCATCTGTAACATGACTTCTTCATCAATCTCCAACCGAACCCCAGACCCAACAGTGCTCTGAAATTGTGAGCTGACTTCCTTTACAATTTTATTGGCAAGTTCATCAAAATCAAACGGGTTGAAAACTATCTTTTTATATACTTGGCTAAAGAGTTCTTCCAACCAACCTTCTGAGTTCTCAGAGAGAGATTCACTGTCAGAGTCCCCCAAACTGATGCCGTCGTCTGTCTCCTCCACAGGAAGATTTAAATCCAGACAGGATCTCGACGCCTTGGGAACTCTCGTGTCTGTTTTCTCGAGCTCAGAAGAGTAACCAGTGTCAATCATCTTTCTTTTATTAACAGTTGCAGAAGTGGAAGCTTTTTTTATTATTGCAACTCTCGTGTTCGTATCATTGCTTCTGCTGACATCATCAGAAACGGAACCAACTACAATTTGCATTTGCCACCTTTTGGCTCCGAGTATTCTTTCCTCAGAGAATTTCATGGATTTCTTCTCACAGAGAACATTTATATTACCTTTTCTGATGGCTGACATTATAAGAACAGTATTGTTGAGGCTGATTTCTCTCCCATGCGAATCAGGAAATTTACCTGTTCTAATAGCCTGGTCCAAACTACGTTGGACATAATAATCAGCCTTATGCACATTTTCAAGGAAGATAACAGAATGGGGTTTCTTTCTCAACTCCTCAGCGATGAAGTCAGAAACTGTTTTTCCTCTAAACTTCACATCATAACCATTTAACTCTTGGCATTCAAAAATCGAGTTTGAATGGCTACCTTTGTCTTGCATGCTCAAATCCACAGAGATTAAGTTTTCCTGGCTGCCAAATAGTACCTCAGCAAGTGCTAAAGCTATTCTTCTCTTTCCAACTCTGTCAGGTCCAAGGAAAGTAAGCCAAATATCCCCTTTAGGGTTTATGCCAGAACGGCTTCCATATCTGCTCCTTAAATGGGATACAGCTTGGCTGACAGAATTTACAGCTTCATCTTGCCAGCCAACCTTTTCAGAAAGAACTTTCCTAATGGACTTGTAACCCCCTTGATCAAAATGCTCTCCTGATGTAAGACCAGAGCATGACGAAGATTGGGCAAATTGATATGAAGTATTCTCACTATTTGCATCAGCAGATATGGAACCTGAGAAGTGCTGAAGATGTGATTTATGATCTAGCGATTTTGTGGTGTTTGATTCCTGACTGGTCGATGCATATATTGTTCCTAACTTTAAATCTGTGGTGACGGGAGGAACAAATAAAGGTGTGCGTCCAGGACAAGAGCTCAGATTTGGCTGAGGGTGATGAGTAAACCAGGGCACATCCATATCTGTCTGCTGAGCTAGGCTTGACACATCTGCAAGTAACCTGGATTGGACATTAATATTCTCAGCTTCAGAACATGGCATTGGTATGTTACGTTTTGGTGGAAAAATCTTTTGCAATTGCATTTGTGTGCTGGAGCTTTGATCGGGAAATCGACTTTCACTGATAGACAGATCTTCACCACTGCTTTGCTTCTTGTCTGTGGCAAACTGTGGGACCTCAACAATTGGAACCAGAGACCTGCCAGAGGTAATATCCAACTTGTGGAACGGTGAAGTGTGATGGAGACGTCGGCAAATATCATTCCATTTCCTCTGCAACCCCGAAACTTTAGCATTCAACATGGTTTCACCATCTTTAGTCTGCACTGAATAATGAAGCACATTCTTAAATAAACTTAATTATAATTTTATCATTGAAATAAAGCATATGACTACTGCCAACAATGGATAAAAAGTATGTATGTGGTTGTTTATCTAAGCCAAGTCAAAGGTTTCAAAATCTGAAGTGCTAACCCACCTTTGTCACATCCGCACCCTTGGTCGTGTCAACTGCTGCCATCCGTAACCAAGAAGGCAAGTTTTCTGAATACTGATCAGCAACTGAAGCTGTTGAGCCTCCCTTCAGAATAGCAGCAACTTCTAGTTCATACTTCTCATTACAAAGCTTGCATCGAGGGATAGATTGGTTTCTGCCACTTAATGGACTTCTCAAATCTGATGTTGTAGGGAAGAAGCCACCAAATGGAACAAAGGACCCCATCAAGCTGTAAGTATGTCATGAGCATGGAACTGTGAGATCCATTGGGTGAAAAACTGTCAGAAGCTAAAGGGCACTGGCAGTAGACACATACATATATAAATATAAACTTAGAATGGCACTAACTACTAATGTGTGCTGCAAAAGAACTACATTTCAGAGACAAACATATAGCAACCAAGCATAAGCTCAATGGTAGGTGCATGTATCCCTGGCTCAAGAATCACGGCTAATCCCCCATTTCCCAAATAAATTAGGAAAAGAAAAGAAGACAAGCCTATAAAATTTACTGAGACAAGAACCAAAGCTAGAAATATGTCATGAGTATGAGATAGGTGAAGCATCACAGCTAGATCATAATATATGTAGTGGATACATTTTCCCCTAAGAATGGAGTTCTTGTAAATTCTCTGCCAGACACAAATAAAAAATTTATTATCCATTGAAAGAAAGAAGATGTCATTAAAGCACGTTAGATGCCACTCCCAGTGCCTAGATATCTCATACACTAGGGCTATGGTGAACTGAAGACAAAGTGCAAACAAGATGGTCATCAGAAAAAAATGAAATTTTAGTGCTGAAACCATATCATCTATATATACTTGGTGCTCTGTTTATAAACAAAACCAGGCCCTTTTTGCTCCAAAACCTAGAGACTTATGAACTTAATTTGGTATTGAGATATTTTATTGAAATACTGCATCTCCAGTTCTTCAAGTGATATCTACATCTACACATTAAAAGGACGCAAATTATCCAGCCGAAAGCCCTGATATAGCTCCAAACATTTATTTTTGAGTGCCTTTATCTTATCAAGTACTACTTTAGTAGTATTATATAGGACAAAGCCATGAGGCATGAAACCTTTTTTAACTACTAGTAGTAGTACATATTTATTTTATTGAACACACGTTCTAACAACACGAGTCACTAAACATCCAGGTAGGCAAAAACCCCTGAACAAAACATTTTATAAATAACCTAACACGAAAAAGCAAAAAGCAACTAAAAATAAAGAACATCATGTATACAGTATATATATAATGTAACAAATGGTGACTCCACTTGTAGAAATGCAAGACAAAACTTCGGTTTTGGCAAGAAATCGACAGATTACTACAATAACTAAGAGAATTTCAATCAAGCAAAATATGAACAACAAGAACATATTATATCAAAAGCCATATAAAAGATATTTACAGCATTGAGCAAAAACCCACCTGGATTTGGAGCAAACCCCATCAAATGAACTCTTGGAAGAAGTAATGGGCAACAACTGCAAATCCCAGTCTTTTTCTATATTGGGAAATTTGTCGGAAAACTTCCTATACATTTCGACACTAGCCACAGCTCCAATCAACCATAATTTCCTTCTATAAACTTCCATTAAACCCGTTAGTTTCAAAACCAAAGCACTAACAGAATCACTTAAAACACCATCCAAAATCAACCCTTTTAAATCCCCAAAATTTAAAACCACTCCTCCTCCAAAACCATTACACTTCTCCAAAACTCCTTCCGTTTCCTTCAACTTTATCCCCAATTTTTCCTCATTTCCTCCAATAACGAGCTCATTAACCTCATTTTCAATCGAAATCACATTCAACCCAGCCAAATCGCCATCCAAAAAACCAGATTTCCCTCTTGCTAAACTCTCTGTAAAACCCCTCAAAGCTTCTATAGCACAAACCCCAACAAGCAACGGACTTTTCCCGCTCTTTTTAACCATAACTTCACCAATTCTCCCACAATTCTCATCAACCCCGTCTTCTTGACCCGGAAACGGAAAATTGAACCCTGCCCGACCCGAAACCGAATCCGTTAAGTTACACAAAAAAATAGGCGGGCAACGGGTACGTGAAAACCGAGGGGAAACTTGAGTTACCGGCGGGTGAACTAAAGCCAACTTTATGTCACAGCTCCTAAACCCAGCTTCCCCGAAGACCCGACTAACAATCGGGTCATCGAGAATTGATAAAATAAAGTATTTAAGTTCGACCTTCAAAAGCGACGCCGTCTGAGAACAACCGGTGGCGTTATTGTTATTATTATTGTTACTGTGCAACTGCTGTAAATGGTAACTTTCTGGATGGCGCCGTTGATTGGCTTGCGACCGTTTGATTGCCGCCATCAAAGAGTTGGAAATCGGAGGGTCCTCGACGGTCTTCGAAGAAGGTAAACGGTCAAGCGAAACCCCGACGCAAAGCTCCAAGGCGCGGAATTGGAGTCGGGACGGATACGCGCTGCTTCGCGCGCGTGCACACGCGTCTCGGAGAGTGGACGACGGTAAGGAAAGCAGCGCCGACACCGCGTGGAGCGATGTCGTCTGTGCATGGCTCCTTCGACGCGCCACGGCCACCGCTTCGTCTAACGCACGCGCTGCTTCTTCCGTTAAGCATTGCCGAGCTGCGGTTGCCGGCGTCGGCATCGCCGGCTAGCATATAAACACAAAAAAAAAACCCACAAAAAAATACCCAAACAAATATCTGATTTAAAAAAAATAAAAATGCAATTTTAATTAACTGAATGAAAATTCATAAAAAAAAAAAAGAAATATTTGTGTAAAAAAAATTAGAAGGGGGGATGGGCTGTACTTGGTGTTTTTAGTTTTTTGTCAGTTAGAGGCGTTAAGGCAATAAAAAAATTGAGGGAGTGTTTACTTCAACAACTTTTTGAAATTATTTATTGGGGGAAGGAGAAGGAGGCAAAGGCTGGATAGGGGGGTGCTAGCATAAAGGAAGAGACACTGTTTGCTGTTTTTGTTGTTTCCCTCCTTTTCTTTCGAGGAGAGCGTGGGGTCTTGTCATGGGAGAAGGAACAAACAGATGGCGAGCATAGATTCTCTATCACCCAAAAGAAACATCTCCTTACTTCTTCTTCTTCTACTGCCACTTGTATTTTTTTTTTCTTTCTATTATTATTATTATTAATATCATTAAATATATAACAAGATTAAAGAGCATATAATCAAAAGAATATGAGAATAAATACAGATAAGAAAGAGTTTAGAATTGTGTTAGCTTGTCTCCTATGGTTATTATCCGTTTCCTTTATATAATAATACAAGTAAATAGTAATGATACGGGTTTACTTTTGAGATGGAGATGCCGTGTCCACTGAAGCAAATGGGCCAAAGGGAGGAGCAGTCGGGTCATTGTCGAGCGTAAACCAGCTTTCCTTTCGGGGAAGAGAGAGAAAGAAAACTAGAAAAAAAAGGTCATACTTTGATTTCTATATGCATTTGGATTTTGCATATTTTTGATAACAAAGGCAAGGAAGAAAGTTTTTAAAGAAAAAAAATAGAGGGAATAAACCAAAAAGCATTAAATCCAATTCACTATTCTCCACCACACGTATCCCTCCCGTCGCAGTCACGGAAAAAGGTCGAACATTTAATATGCAAACTTTTTAGCTGATGGGCACCCTTCCTTCCTTTGCAATTATCTCAGTCCTTTTCGATTTTAATGCTTTACATTATTTTTGGGGGTTTGAAAAGCTGCCACCACATCGTGACCCTCCCCTGGACCTCTCGTGTTTCATCTCTCTGCAGGGATGAGCAATATCAAACTAAATTGTTTATTAAAATTATATGTAATTTAAGTAAAATCATTTGATCTAATTAATTCATTAAATCAATTAATTCAAATTGTTTGATTAAATTGATTTTTTTATCGATTATTGATTTTAAAATTTTTAGATTAATTCATTCAAAAAACTAAATTAATTTTTTATATATTAATACATATAATTTTTTTATATATATCAAGAAGAATTAATAGTAATTTTAATTAATAATATACTTAAAATATATTATTTTATTATATGCATGTATCCAAATTATAATCATAATAATTTAATTTTAATTATATATAATTTATTATAAATCTATATTAATATGAAATTACAAATTATATATTTTAAATGACATAACTTATATGTTAATATTATAATACATTATAGTAAATATCCTACAAATGAATATGTTATGATTATCACATTATGGTAATGTTTCATAATATAAAATATTATGAATATATATATAGAATTGTATAAACATTATATATATTTAATTTATACATAAACATTAATATAACTTATAATAAACTTTAGTTATATAATTGTACTTAATAACCTTATTAATTATCACCTTAGTTTTTGTAACATATTGTTCATAATTAGTTATTATTTATACAAATTTTGATATAAAACATTATAACATATAAGTTGTGTTATTAATTTCATATATACATAATAAAGTAATGTATATTATATATATATATATATATATATATATATATACATATATTTAATTTATACATAAGTATTACTGTAACTTATAATAGACTTTATTTATATGATTACACTTAATAATTTTTTTAATTATCGCCTTAATTTTTATAACATATTGTTTATAATTAGTTATTATTTATACAAAATTTGATATAAAAATCAAAATATTGTAACATATAAGTTGTGTCATTAATTTCATATATATAATAAAGTAATATATTATATATACGTATATTTAATTTATATATAAGTTGTATATATCATAATTATGGATGAAGTTTATAAGTTTTAATAATATAATTTGTTAAAAAAATGTGATAAAATTTTGATCAATTAATCCAAAACCAAACCAACCAAACCAATTCTATGTTTCGTTGGTTTGATCGTCCTTTATGTTTGACTGATTTTGGTCAATTGTTCAAAACATATTTGGTCCATTTAATCTTTAAGCGACCAAACTATCTAATTCACTAATTTGCTCACCCTTATCTCTCAATGTTTTTCCATATATATATTCATTCGAAAAACCAACTTGTTTTACTGTTTTAGTAAAATTAAATAGGTTTGGTTTGGTAGGAAGACATTTTTATTCGGTATAATGTTTGAACATTTTTTTAATTATTTAAAAATATTTAAATAATTTTTTACTGGTTTGTTTAAGCTTATTTATTTTTATTTTAAATTATATAAGTTTCTTATTATTAATGATTAATTAATTACAATTAATTCAAATATTCCTTGTTATTTTATATTTATATGTTGTTGATGTGATGTGATGTGAAAGGTAAAAAATATTTTACGATTATGTCATCATACCGCATCAATATATCATGTCTTATTTATTGTTGACATGTAAGTATGTCACGTATCACATAATAATAAGTGATATTTTGATTAAGTTAATTATTATCATAAGATCATAAAAACTTATTTAATTTAAAATAAAAATATAAAATTTTATTTTATTCAAAATAAAAAAAATAAGAACTGAATTGAATTAGGAGTTTATTTAAATTTTTTTAAACAGTTTAGGAGTTTTTTACCTTTTTATTTCTTAAATTTGAATTTTTTACTTAATTAGATTTACAGAACAAATTTTTTTTATCTATAAAAGTTTAAATTTTTACAAACATATTTGTATTCTAAATCAACTACTCAAATTTTATCTCAACGAGTTATTTTTCTTTTATTTATGTTTGAAGGCAGAGTTTTAAAATGAAAATATTAGTTGGGGTTGGGTATTTAGGCCAATTCAACATCACCTCCAAATAAATTTTAAAAAGTAATTTATTTTTATATGTAAATATATGTTATACTTTCGATAATATTGTTTAGGATTTCCGTGACTGATGATTTGAACAAGAAAATGTAGCATTTGAAATATATTTTATATCAAAATAATAGATGAAATATATAAATTAAATATAATCAAAACATTATAGAAAAAATGAAATCAAAGTGGGACAGGTTGGATTCCCATTTTTCTTTTTCCATTTGTGCTATGATTTTATGTTAAAAATCAAGTCATGTCAAGTCAGGTTAGAAGTATCAAGTTAGATATGTGGATGAAAGAAGCCCACATTGCCTCACTTATATTATCTCATAAATTCAAGTAAATATTTTTAATTTGTATAATGTTTTATCTAAGGGGAAAAAAAGGAAGATGAACCTCCTATAACTATATTATTATGTGACAAATGATGCAAATAAATTATTAGATCAAACCAAATTTCTAAAAATTGAAGAATTTTAGTTTGTTATGAGATGATAACACTTAATTTTGTTGGTATCATATTTTAAATAGGTTTTTATACTATTTTAAAAAATTAAAAAAAAGTTTTATATTCTTTTATTCTGTTAAATTAAACTTTTATATTTTTATTTTGAGTCAAATATATCTTTATGATTGACGGTTAATAACGTGTAGTTAGTGAAAATGCTATTTATCATTTTTATATCTCATGGTGCTAACATGCCGTAATGGATGGTAACATAGTATGTTTTTATAGTATGATGACATGTTTATATGATATTTTTATATTTTCAAGTCAATGTTACATCAACACCACATGAGTATAAAATAACAAATATTGTTTTGACTAACAATAACTTATTAACCATTAATCATAAGAGTCTATATGATCCATAATAAAAATATAAAAACTTTATTAATCACAATATAAGAATAAAAATTTATTTAAATTTTTTTAATTTGAAAGTTTTTTTATAACATTATAGCTTTTTCCTTTCATGATTAAAATTTGTATTGCTGTGATTTAAGAGCATCTTAAATTTTTAGTAATTTAAATTAAAACATCTTAAAGGTTAAAATTTGAAATATTAATTTAAAAGTTTTGAATTTAAAAAGAAGTGTTTTATATGTACAACAAAAAGGAAAAATGGATCAAGAAAAACAATATTAATCTATAAAATTCAAGAACAAAGGGAGGGATTCAATTAGGTGATGCAATAATTTGATGTGAATGAGGTAGGAACTCTTCCTAGAAATGGGTATTGAATTGATTTTGTATAAGAGTTGAGTTAAGCAAAATTGGTCTTCGACAATGACCTTTTGACAATAGCCGTGCGGCATTACCATCAGCCATAAAGCTATGCGAGGAGATAAAAGAGGGTTGGAAACTGCCAAATGCCAGGCCATTTGTCGCTAATGGTTCGTTTTCAGATGGGACCCCAACTAGACTAAATCCCCGTTGGGACCCCGTTTTTATTGATTGGTCCATACTGTCACGTGCATGGCCGGTAGGACGAGTCATTTCTTAGTTTTTACTAAGGTCCAATCGGTTTCCAACACGTGGGTTGAGATCATCAAGAGTGAATGTAGAGGATTTCTGCTAATGTTGAGGATAACTCCAAAGGGAAAGAGGATCAATTGAAGCAAGTTCAATTGTTTTTCCGTCTCTCCTCGTCACAATGGAAAAAGGTGTTCGATTTGACCTGCTTCTTTTCGTTTTGTTCCCTACTGTTTGTTTTATTTATTTATTTGGTTTCTTTCCATTTTCCAATAATTTTTGGAAAACGAAATGCCCAAAAAATACTATTAATTCTACTTTCGTAAATATCTCCCATGTCCTAAAATTCTATTTTTAAATAAATAAATTTTGGACATGAGAATTTGGATTCTGTAATTTTGGTTTTTCCAAATAATGTGTGGTTACTATTACAACAATTTAAATCTAAATCAAATCATTGGTGGTAATCAAAATTTTTAAATGAGATATATTTTTTTTGAGGACGAGATGAAAAAAAAAAGAATCTAATCCTTTTAACAAAAATGATATATTAAATTAAATATTCCAATATTAAAATAAATGAATATGTAAACCTTGTGGCAAGCATGTCATAATTGTAATCTACCTCTTACTTTCTAGAAGTTCAATAAATTCAAGTGTGGTTCATTATGACAAACACGAGTTTTGTTGTTGAATTAATGTTAGGCCAAAGTTAGGAAAGTGATGACAATGAAGAAGGAAAATTGGTATAATATTTGATTTTTTTTTTGAATTATTTAAAAATTTTAAATAAATTTTTATTTTTTATTACGTTTAATAAGTTTGCATATTTTTACTTTGGATCGAATACATCTTCTATGATTAATAGTTGACAAATTATCGTTAATTTAAATGTCACTTATTACTTCATGTCATGTGATATTAATCTAAAATGTTGACCTATTATAATTGATGATCACGTGATATACTGATGTATCATGATCACATGATCTTTTTGTATTTTTTATTTTTCACGTAAATACCATGTCAATGCAGTGTAAGTATAAAATAACAAGTGATATTTTGACTAACGATAGTAAATTATGAATTAATCATAAAAACCCATTTAATCTAAAATAAAAAAATATACAAACTTAATTAAACATAATAAAAAAATAAAATTTTATTTAAATTTTCTTAAATAATTCAAAAACTATTTAAAACATTATTGCCATAAAAAATTAAGTGTGTATTTAAATTTAGATAGCTTTATTTATAAATAACATATAATCAACATGTGGAGGTTATCTTTTAAATCATTTCAGTAAAAAAAAAAAAAGAACTTAAACGAAGTTGTAAGAGATAATATTATCATCTAGATTAGTTTTATTAGACAATCAACAACTATATACTATAAATATGAATATGAATATGAAAGTCTTGTCATAGTATTATTTTTAAAATGCTTACTTAAATGACTATACTAATCTAACTCCAAATACAAACTCCACCAAGTAAAATCCAAGTACCATATGCATAGAAAGAGTTGAAAAAATAATTTACTTATCAATATGAGAATACCCAAAGTGAGTATTGGCCAATGGATTCCATAGTCCAACCAAAAGGAACCTTTAAAACGTTAGCAAAAATTTAGTTAGGTAGTGAGAATAATTTTTGGGTTATGTGTGCAACAAGTCAACCATTTTTAGTATGCTTTTTTACAAGCTGAAATGCCCAAGTGGTCCTACCAAATTCGTGTCCAACCATATAAGAACCCACAACTACTTATTTTCTACTTTCAACGATAACTATTTTTTTTCTATAAAAGCAAAAATAGTATTAAAAAAAAGAAGTTGACCACATGGACCTCATATCCCCTCTCTCTTCTATAATTTAGATGGCCACCTGTGCTGGGGCCGATCCCCCAATCACTTTCAACTTTGAGCTTCTCAATCGGCAAAGGGGCAGGGCGAGGGGCCAACGTGGGGGGGAAAAGCTCTACCCTTGTGACAGCTTGTTTGGAGTTACATAACCCAACTTGCTGCCAGCCTCAATGAAGTACCAAACCCCACTGCCATTCCTCACCAAGGGAAAACAACCAAGGAATGGTTATGGGAAGTTTGTTTGTTTATGGTATGACGTGTACGTATTATTATAGATTGGTTTGTTTTCATTTCTAATAATAATAAAAATAAAATATTTAAAAATTTATAATTTTTAATCATAATTACATGTAATTTATTAATTTTTAAAATAAATATTATACTTTAAACGTTTTAACGACATTAATATTTAAATTTTTTTTCTTTTTCACTCTTTCCGTTTCTCTCAAATTATACACCGATCAGATCTTCTCAAAAAACACCAGATTGGTGCTCCCTTAGCCTAGGGAGCATTCTGTTTGCTTGACTTGGGGAGCACCGTCGAATGCACCCCAGGCCAGAGGAGCGTGACTAAAGATTTGGTCGGATTTGACCATGCATGACCAAATTCAATTGAGAGGTGGTTAATCGGCGATCAGAGTGTTGTCGGCCAACTGTTTGAGAGAAAAAATACATAAGGGAGAAAAGATTTTTTCAATAGGGAAAATTTTTGAAAATAAAAATTATAATTTATATATTGTGTAATTTTTAAAATTAATAAAAAATAAAATTATTTAAAAAAATTATCACGTCAATAAATTAATAAAAATATTAATAAAATTTTAACAGCTAAATTTATGTCTTCAATAAAAAGTAATTTCTGAATAAATTGTTAATTTTTTATATTAATAGATTTATGTAAAGTTTTAATTAAAACTTGAAAAGTGTCGATATTTTATTCTAATAATGAAGGGTAGGGTGTAAATATAAGAGGCGTGAGCGCGTGGGAGGAATGGTGGCAATAATGGAGGCGGAAAGGAATGGAAAGGGAAGATCCAAGTAATTAATGGATTTTCTTGGATCTCACTTTCTGCATAAAGTCGCTTTTGCTTGAATTGGAACACTTGGGCGACACCATAAAATGTTGCCCTTCAACATTGTGCTCCTGTTTTGAGCCCGGACCGAACAACACACAATCTGGGGATGTTGCTTTTGCCTTTTCCATTGCCATTAGGCCAGATGTTAGGTTTTTATGGTCCTAAGTAGAAATCCTTTTTCCTTCTTCTGTTTTTTTTTCTTTTTTTTGGGTCCAAGCTTTTGTCATTTATTGGATAATGTCATGGTAGATTTATTTATCAAAAAATATATTTGAATAATTGGATGCTAGAAAATTTACTTGCTTATCTTTATGTGGTTCGTATCCACAAATCAATTCAGATTAATTACTCGAGCAACTTGAGTTTAAATTCGGTTATTTATTTAATTAAGATTCACGAGTAACTTAACTCATTTAAATCTTGTATACAACAAAGTGGGAGAAAAGAAAATGAAAAGGGTAGCTTTGCTTGCAGTGTCAATCCAATGGTACTCTTGAGATGTCATGTGTGTTTGCTTATCACATATTTTGTCTTTGTGAATTGACCCTCTTTTATTTCCTTTTTAATGGAATACTTCATACTACTGTATTTGTAAACATAAAAAGATGCTGATTAAAAAGTGTTCACTTTTTCATTTTAGATGATCTAGGATATCAAATGACCCTTCCATCCTTCCACTTATCTTATTGGTTCTTATATGGTAAACACTGAAACAGATACTTTGCTTCAATTTTTGATCATGAAAGAAGGAAAGAAAAGGGTAGGTTTATGTAATTGAGAACAAATCGGGGCTCACCAACATCAATCAAAAGATCTAAAAATCTTTACAAAGACTCGGTTTTTTGTCCACACTCTAGAAGTGTAACTCTCAAGTGTATATCAAGGTATATTGGGTTTGATTGTATGATTGTGATGGGGGAAGAATGTGATTGACTTGAGCAGCTCGAAAGTAAATCACTCAAGGAAAACCCACCAAAAGAAAAGAAGGTAGCAAGCAAAGCAGTGTTTTGTGTTTCGAACTTTAACGATAAGATGGCACTTCATCATTGATGTGACACCATTTTTCCCAATGGAAGAAAGAGAAAGAAAGATGTGGGAGAGAAAATTATGAGAGATGGAAAATGGGTCGGTGTGTGGGGGGACCGATATATATTATTTTATCAAAGGGAAGCAGCTCCCCCTGTTTGATGGATTGCTGGATTTGTAAGATTCCCCTGAACATATTCAACCTTCCACTGAAATATGAAGCTGAAAACTACTATACTACAAATAAGCATATTTGGGTACAGTCTCATACTGAAATCCTTTTTGAATTTAGCTACTTGGGTTGATGGACGTTTCCATTGGGTGCTAACTTTTTCATAAGAGCAAAAAGATTTCAAAGTATTACTAATCAGGTCAATTGTTCTAAAGGAGGCATCATGTTAACAACTATAATAATAAGTAATATACTAGACCTTGCTAGCTTTCTTTAAAAGCATTTTCAACTTGTTTTTCTAGGCAATGCAGAAGATATTCCCATGATTGAAAATGAACTAATCTCATAGTTTGCACACCTTAGGAGTTAGGACCAGCTATGTCTCTACAAAGCTACACTTTCAGTAAATTTAGTAAGGAAGACAATAATATTAATTGTATCTTGTCACTTGAGCTTAACTTATGTAGTATCTGGCAAGGAGATGATACAAATTGGAGTAAAGATTTGAGTTATAACACTCATTTTGGCAGCAAATAAAGTTTTAATCAGCTGGAACTTGGAAGGATTACAAACACAGATTTTAGAGGCAAGGATACATGTCCCCTTTCTAATTCTATCCAAAGTTGGGTACCATTCTCTTTTCTTATTCCTTATTATTTTTCCTCAATTGAGACAAAAGCAATACAAAATACAAGATCTGGGTATAAATCTTGTACCATACTCCCTCAAGAAAGGGAAAAGAAACTACCTTGTAGTTTCTTTTTTCTATAGACACTACACACTGAATTTGGCAAAAAAAAAAAAGAAGAATTTAGTTATTTTAGAATAACTTTAGTTAATTACGAAGAAAAGGAATCAAGTTGTTTTGGAGGCCTTTTTGTGAAGGCTCAATTCATAATGAGATCCTAATGGTCCTATCTCAAGGCCTTGGTTCAACAAAATTCAACTTCAAGGCCTACAAAGCCCAACTGAAACGAAAAGCAACATAATCCAAAAAAAAAAAAAAACCCAAAACCTCAGAGAAGGCAAA
This sequence comes from Theobroma cacao, assembly GCF_000208745.1. Lineage (NCBI taxonomy): Eukaryota > Viridiplantae > Streptophyta > Magnoliopsida > Malvales > Malvaceae > Theobroma > Theobroma cacao. The sequence goes on from NC_030858.1 coordinate 35,325,621, forward strand.
AACCCTACAAAGTTCCATTAATCCTAGTTTTTCAGATTCACTTCATCTTCTTCTTTGTTGTTGTAGTTGTTTTTAAAGGTTGTTTCTGAGCTTGTTATTACCAGGAATGAGAATTGCTCGAGTTCTGTTGGGTTCACTGGAAGGTGGCTTATCGCGCCCACGTCAACTTCTCCAAAGTGTCAGATTTCTCTCAACAGGTTTATTTTCAAGTACCCTTTTTTTCTTCTTTTGCAAATTTCATTAAAGTTTTCCCTTTGATCACAATTTTTTTAAATTTGTTTATCATCAAACAGGAAATGGGTTTGATGGGCAGCAGCCAAATTCCAATTCATATGAGTCAGCTGATGAATTTGAACGGAGGATTTTTGGTGGGTATTCTGGGGATAGTTTAAAAGCTCAATCTTTTTACGAAAAGCTCGATAAACTTGGGAGGGCACGTAACCGTTATAGTCCTAGAGTGGGTGGTGAAGATGGGCCATTTTCGTCATTGGATGACTTGGATGAGAGTTTCAATACGTTATCAGATGGAATGGATTGGAAATTGAAGGAAGCAGCCACTTATTTTGAGTTTGATATGGATGAAATTGAGAGGGAAGATTATGCTTTTAGACCAGATGCTAACTTTCCGCCTGGAACGACATATGAAACTAGGGTGTGTTTGTAAGCTTATCTTTGTTTCTTCTTATTAAATTTGTGTTGAAGGATTTTCGAAATACTGAAGCCAAAATTTTGATCTTGTTATTTGTCATGCACGTATTTCTTGCTCATGTATAAACTTTGACATTGGTGTTTGGCTTATGATTCTGATTGAGTTAAGTAAAGGATGAATTGATATGACGCAGGAATGGGCTTTGCAAAGTTAAAGGGTGTTGAAGAAAGACTAGTTAGAAAAATATTGATTTTCCAAGGTTCATGAATGAATAGTTACTAAAACTTAGAGAAGTTTCTGATTTATTATGCTACATGTTTAATCTGTAATTCCTGGCTTTTTCCACTAATTGTTTTCTTTTCTTAATAGCTGGATGTGTTCTTAAGTGATATTTTGAAGCACTTTAGAATGGTTGATAGCTTCAAGTACAGTTCAGAGAATCATTTTGCATGATTTATCATACTTGCAGAGATAAATGAAGTGCATGGGTGGTCATAAAAGTCATTTTGGTGAATGAAATTAATAATTCTTAAGAAACCAAGGATAGACGTATAGCCTACCTTTCTTTCTATCTACATCGCCTTAGAAATCACCAGGATACAAAACAGTAGTTAAACCCAATCTATTAAACAAACCAGCACCAAAATCTGCAACACCATATTGCTCCCTAAAAACATGCCTACTTCTGATAGAGAAAAACCTGCCGTCATTCTATGAGATGGCTTTCACAGACTACAACTAGTTTTTTATTCATTGTTTAAAAACAATATTTGCTAGAAAAACATAAGCTTTCAGAGTAGATACATGCAAAATGACTAATCATAGCCAATAACATGGAACTTTGATTGGAAAAAAGAAAACATTGAATGTGCAGATTTGTTAGGCTTTGCAGTGTCTAGAAATCATTATAATTAGTAATTAGTACTGTGCTGCTACTCTAGTGTTTTGTTTTTTGGTATGTCAATACAATTTTTTCATTCTAATTCTTTGTGGTTTAACGCAGGATCTTGATCTTAGAAGGCCAGGAATACGTAAACCTGTCAGAATGCCCACATTTGAAGTAACTACAGAGGAAGTTCTGCGAAAAGCTGATTTCAGGGTGAGCCTATCAAAATCTAGCATCACCGTTTTTTTTCTGAGTCTAAACAGAAGTGCACTCCTGTTTTTTAAATGCTGTAATGTAAGGTGAATAAGAAAGAAGAGGGGCTGGTGGAGGGAAAAGGGCAGGTGAATTTGACATTTCTATGATCCCTTGCTTCAAAACCTAAATAGTTCAAATGTGAGTTTTAGCTTTTCTTTGGCTGAAGTGGCACATGATGTGATTGATCACCTAAGATAGCAAACTTTCTTATGAATGCAGAATCAATCTTTTACCATTTTATTCTTTTCTCAGTTCTCTGTAATAGTAACTTTTCGAATATTCTTTCAAGCTGTCTCTACCTTGTTGTTCCCTCAGTTATCAGCATTGACTTACAATTATACATAATAATTCATGTTGGGCAGAATGTTAGATTCCTGGCAAACTTCTTAACAGAGGGTGGAATTATTATCAAGAGGAGCTCGGTAAGTCTTAGTGCTTATTCTATTTATCTGGTTGCTTCACAAATGGTATTTTATAAATTTCCTTTAATTATTACCTTTTAGTTCATCTTGTAGACTGGTATTAGTGCCAAGGCGCAGAGGAAGGTTGCCAGGGAGATCAAGACTGCCAGAGCTTTTGGTCTGATGCCTTTTACGACAATGGGGACAAAGTCGTTTGTTTTTGGAAGAACTATGGAAAATCTTGATGAGGATTATCAATACGAGACTTTTGATAATAGCATGACAGCCGATGCAGACGAAAAAGATCCTTTTGAAGGCTAAGCTTGGGCTGAAATCTGAGTCTGAATAGTTTCATTTCCTCGTATCCTACTATTTGGGGCAAGTCCCATGTCAGCTTACTGTAGCTGAAATTGGAATCGAAATAAGATATAATTAATGCAATTAAGGCTGCTCATACCTTAGCATTTCTGGTGTATGGTCAAAGTATACACTGCATTTACAATCAGATTAGTTGGTTTGATTAATCGAGGACGTTAGAAATTACATTATTCTATCAAGGGAACAGTTGTGTTTCTTTAGACTTCACGGATTAATGAAAACCTTGTCGTTTCTGGATTGATCTAAGGCTATATATAAGAATTTGGCAGCCCCAAAGTTTGAAGTTGTGCTTTTATTTCAGCCAGGACCCGCAATTGAAAGCTCTGAGTTGCTTGTAAACCCTGGGAGTTTGATTCAAGCTGTAAATCGGGTGGTGGAGTGAATGACTGAATGGTAAAGAGCTTTGGCCTTATTAGTCTGGTGGGTGTTGTATTAATTTGATTACCTCATTAACGTATACCAACTACCATATACTTTTGGACAGTTAATGATGTGATGGAAGCCCCTATCGTTTTCCATGAAATTTAAAATTAAGTTGGATTTAGGACTGCTTAATTTAATTTAATTTCCACCTTGTGACAAAAGGCTAAAAGATTCTAAGCTTTGCCTTCCTATGATGCTTCACTGGGTACCGGACTTGGTCTCCTTGTTTGAATACCTAATCTAGCTGTTCTACCGTGTCAGGAACCAGCTGTGTCTACACACTCTAAACTAAAGAACCCAGAGGTAGGCATTCTAAGATAGAAGGCCAAGTTCAAGGACAAGAAAATAAATAAAAGTAGATCTTTCTGATATGTTTAGAACAGTTTCTTTGATGGGGGCTGACCAGTCACAACATTGTATTATATATGTTAAATTGTTAATTTTCCACATCAAGTGAATCACGTCTTTATACTGACATCAAGTTCATTAAAACTAGCTTAAAAAATAGCTCTCGAGGTCAGCCCCGTGACTTAACAGATCAACCAACAATCAAAACAGAACATAAACCAAACTGGCCTTCTGTTCCTGTATACTAACAAAAGCTAACCTACAAGGAAGATTTTTTTTTTTTTTGTCTTTGCGCTTATGCAGGATTGAATTGATTGCTTGTTATAAAGATGAACATCCAACAAAATCTAAGTTAATCTCTTTCTTTCTTTTGTTTGTATTAAATTGTATTCCCCATATAACTATATGTAATTCTTTATCCCCATCAATCCTAGAAAATAAGTGACCAACATTTTCTCTCCTTTTTGTTGTGGGAACTATGATTAAAGTACTCTAAAAAGGTTTCACAACTGTAAATTCTGGAAGCAGGAAGGGTTAGCAGGGCAGAGAAAGATTGTTACTTGAGGTCTGTGGAAAAGGGCAGTGCATTGAAGTGTATATCCTTTTTGTGAAGTAATGTTTGATAGAATCAATTTCTGAAAGTTTTGAATCACCAGGTACCCTCTTCTCTCAAAAACACCAATTTCACGGGACCACACGCTCCACACTTGTATGAATTGTATTGTATTGTTTTATTACTCAACTCTCTTTTATCATTCCCCATCGTGCTCTCACCTTTGATCTTTCTTTCTTTTTTTTTTTCTTTTTACTCTTCGATGAGAAACAACAAGAAACTACCATCTCTCAAATGACCCTAACACCCTTCTCCTTCACCATTTCCCTCCACCTCACCACCATTATCATCATTTCATTAGCAACAGAATGTGCTGTTGTTGCTGCCCTCGGCTCGGCCTCCACGGTGGCTGTCACCTTTGGCACGGCTACTGTTTGCGGCATCATTGCTGGTGAGCCAACACAGAGAGTCCAGTGCTACCAAAATGGACTCAACATTTCAGTTTTGCCAAACGTATCATTCGAAGCAATCTCTGGTGGCACAAGCTTCTTTTGTGGCCTCAGGTCAGGTGGATTCAGCATCCTTTGTTGGGAGACTAAAGCTTTAATGAATTCAAGTTTTAGGCCGAAGCGTATATATTTCAAACACAATGTCTCGATGACTGACCTGGCGGTTGGTGATGATCAGGTTTGTGCCAGAGAGGTGGATTCTGGTATAGCTAGATGCTGGAGAGGAGGAGGTGGTTCTCCATTTCCGTCACCTGGTCTAGGTTTGAAGTTTCGTGCAATCACATCAGGGAGTGGCTTTACTTGTGGGATTTTGAAGAATGATAGCACAGTTTTCTGTTGGGGTGGTAATAAGATTGGAGCTGAAATCCAAAGACAGTATGGTAAATTGTCAATGTCAAATTTGGTTGCTGGAGATTCTCATGCTTGTGGATTGACCAGGACAGGATTCTTGGTTTGTAAAGGGAATAATGAGTCTGGACAACTGGATGCTCCTTCTAGTTCAGCTTTTGAGTTCTCAGGTCTTTCACTGGGAAGCAATTTTGGTTGTGGTATTGGGAGAAGAAATGGATTGGTTCTATGCTGGGGAGGAGATAACAGATCCAAATTTGATTATGATGCAGTACAAGATGTTTCATTTGAGTCGATTATTGCTGGTTTGAATTTTATTTGCGGCTTGACAACAAGGAATTTAACAATGATTTGTTGGGGTCCTGGGTGGTCTAATGGGAGTAATTCGACAAGTGATCTTCCTTTGGGAATGGTAATTCCAGGTCCATGTGTTCAGGCTTCATGTAATTGTGGTACATATCTGAATTCTGAGACCTTGTGTGATGGTTCAGGGAACATTTGCAAATCATGCCAGACTGAACTTCCAATTCCAGTGCCGTTGACACCAATTTTAGCACCACTCCCATCACAAGGATTGCAGCCATTTTCTCCAGCAAGGAAAGGTATTAACAGGCTTTCGTTGGCATTTTTGATTGTGGGATCAATCGGAGCTTTTGCAGGGATTTGCACTATTTTCTATTGTTTATGGGCAGGAGTATGTGGCTTCTTACTTTGCAAGACACATAATTCTGTGCAACCCACGCTTACAGGTGCCAATATAATTACGACTGTTGTGGATAATAATGATTCCATCGCCCCCCCTTTAAGATCATTTTCCATCAGGCGCAACAGCTCACGGAGACTAGGACGCCAGAGAAGTGGGTCATCATCATCAAAACATGCAGAGAAAACCCAATTTTTTTCACTATTTGAGCTTTCTAATGCTACTAACAACTTCTCGCTGGAAAACAGGATTGGTGCTGGGAGCTTTGGGGTGGTTTACAAAGGCAAACTTCCTGATGGTCGTGAAGTTGCCATTAAAAGAGGAGAAACTTCCGCAAAGGTGAAGAAATTCCAAGAAAAAGAAACTGCATTTGATTCAGAAATAGCGTTGTTATCACGTCTTCACCACAAGCATTTAGTGGGGTTAGTTGGATTCTGCCAAGAAAATGATGAGAGGCTTTTGGTTTATGAGTACATGAGCAATGGCGCCCTCTATGATCATCTACATAACAAGGACAATATTGAAAAGGGTAGTAGCATTCTAAATTCCTGGAAAATGAGGATCAAAATTGCATTAGATGCAGCAAGAGGGATTGAGTACCTTCACAACTATGCCGTACCACCTATAATTCATAGAGACATCAAGTCGTCAAATATACTATTGGATGCGAATTGGACAGCTAGAGTTTCAGATTTTGGTCTATCATTAATGGGACCAGAATCTGATCAAGAACATATGTCAACCAGGGCAGTTGGGACAGTTGGATACATTGATCCAGAATACTATGTATTGAATGTACTGACAGCAAAGAGCGATGTGTATGGCTTAGGGGTGGTGTTGTTAGAGCTTTTGACAGGAAGAAAAGCTGTTTTCAAAAATGAAGAAGATGGGACAGGGCCAATGGGGGTGGTAGAATATGCCAGCCCGAGGATATTGGCAGGGGATCTCCGAGCAGTGGTGGATAGAAGGGTTGGGGTGCCAGAGATTCACGAGGCTGAGGCTGTGGAGCTGATGGCTTATACAGCTATGCATTGCGTGAATTTGGAGGGAAAGGAGAGACCGAATACAACAGACATTGTTGCCAATTTGGAGAGAGCACTCAGTCTTTGCGAGGATAGCCCTGCTAGCCTCTCTTCTAGAACGATTTCCATTCCTTCAGATTGAGATTTAACAAGAGTTCATGCAATTCTTTTTCTTTGCCAATTTTTTTTTTCAGAACTGTATCTTAGCTGATTATTCCCCATTTCAGTAATAACCCAATTTTCTTGATTCTTGTTATTATTTGTTGAATGTAAATAAAAGTAGAAAAAAATGTGGTGCTCTCTTTTGAAGCTAAAAGTTGTCCAAAAGATTGAAAAACAGGAAAGAAAGATCAGTAGTCACAGACAAAAATGGTCCCTATAATCTTGTTTTAGTGGTTAACTCTTATGCCCTACGTCGCTTTTGTACAACTCAAAGCATTTGACTAGTTTTTCTCTTTTGTCCTTCATCATGAACTTGAAGTGGTTTCTTATCAGTTTATCTTGCTTTTCACCTGTCAGTTTACGGTAATAACTATTGTTGTCCACGTCAAAGGCCTGTACTTAGGAGACAAAGCGGCAATTACTCCTCAAGTGGTTTCTTTTCATTTGTTTCTTTCGCCCCCCCACCCATCAACTCTCTTTCCTTGAAACCTTTTTGCTTAAGGCAATATTCCATTTCCAATCTTTGATGCTACCATTGAGAAACCGTCAACTGAGCTATCGACTAGAATCTAGCTGTTGGCACCTTCCTCTTGCCTTTGCATTCGACAGTTTTAAAGGTAATTCCTGATTAACATAGGCATGTGTTGGAGATTCCACTAAAATCATTATGACCACATGGTTGGATCTAAATCAGGTCGGGTAATATTAAGAATCAGCTGATTTTTCAATGGAACAACCTGTCCTGTATAATTACACCAAATGGTTCAAGAGCTATAGCCTAATGTCTAAGCAGTATTACATATTCTAGCCCCAGCTCATGCATTTCCCCTTCCCCCAGCATTGCAATGGACAGAAAAGAAAACGCATAGAGCCATCATTCTTTGGGTTCCTAATTTTGGTCAGGAAAGGGGCGTGGGAAGCATTAAAGCTGACAAAAGGGATTACTTTACGAATATGGCATTGGTTGAAAGCTTGAAAGGGGCTTGTGATGATTTCAGGCATTGTAGTGAACGTGAGGTTTTAATAGTGGTGCCCGCTCTGTGCTTGGTCAAATTTTAAGAGGATTACGGTGATTTGATTGGTTCACCATCTTTCCTTGCAACAGAAGTTCTCCAAGTCAAAGTACTTGACAGTTCAAGGCCTGATGGGCTTGAACCGTTGTAAACATTTTCTAGTAAAAACGAATCTAGCACAGTGTTCTGAGATCCAATCAGAGGATTGCTGGGTGGGATCGGTTGTCAATAATTTAGGTATCTCCAAAGCTCACGATTCGTGCGATAAAGGAGCCCATTTCAACTTTCAAACCACTCCTGGACTTTTTTAGTCTAGCCCTTCCACGATGGTGATGGAGGTGTCTTTCATCTCTTGAATAATGCTTTGACCTTGTAGCTTAGGTCATGTGACAACAAGAATCAGGAGCATAATAACAGTATCTTCTTACTAGAAGCATCGTGACAAAGATGGTAATATTCATATTTATAAATTTATTAAAATTTTTAATTTTTGAAGCACTTAACGTGATATTCTCTTTCATCCTATGCTTTCAATGTTGTTAACATCCATGTGTGCCTCCACTAGAAATGCTTGATATAGATCGGATCAAAATTGAATCCATTCTAATATAATTTTATCACGAATTCATTACGCAAAAAGCTAACTTGATAAAATATGCAACATCCACGTTGACAAACTTTTCAAAATTTTCTTATCCATTTGATATGGGATTGAAACATCCTATTTATTTCTTTTCAAAATTGAATTTCACTAGATTGAAACTCCTGGTTTTGATTATAGATCTGTAGTAGTCTCATGAAAGTATTAAAGCTACAAAACCAATTTGATATATCCTACGTAGTTAAGAACACGACCTGGATTAGGTGCTCACAACCAATTCTTTTCAATACACTCCCTGTTCAATGGGCAAAGCTACATTGCCTTATTTTGCATGAGACGGTTGATATATAATTAACATGCTATGAACAGTCATTATCTAAGAGTTATATCTAACTCTCTAAAGTTTCGATACAATAAAATCCAATTTAAAATCAATCTAAACTCAACTCACGAACATCTCTAAATTATTTTTGTTATTTTTTTTCTTTAATCTGATTAATCATTACCGCATGTTAGAACTCGTACAATAAAAAAAGTTTCTTGGAACTTTTTGTGTCCAAAGAAACCATGGCAGCTTAAGCTAATTTCACGTGGAGCTGATTATTTAACATTCCACAATGTTTAAGTCAACGCCGCCCATGTCGATGAAAACATGTTACTTATCTTAGAAAGTGCGGATGCCCATGCAAAGCAAGGTGGCTTTGCCTTCCCAAAGCTCTCTGCCCACCTCTCTTTAACTTTGCTTCAAGATCCCAAATCTTCCCCTGCAAGACCGTTGGGAGTTTAAAAGTCGGTGCATAAACCATACATTATGCATACCATCATAAACAACAAATAATTGAGAACAATTATCATAGAGGGACCATGGTTTATATATAAGGAAGTAGACTTTGATATGCATATATCATCCACCCTGGAAGTAAATCATATACAAACTTTGCAAACCAGAATTTTCAGATAGCTAGTTGGATTTCTCTAAGCCTTCCAAGCAAGCAAAATGACGGTAAGAAAACGTCTCAATTTGTTTCTTGTTCTATTATTCTACTTAAACAACTTCAATTATTCTACTTCTTATAGTTACTTTTATCTCAATTATCATCCCATCGGTACTAATTAATTTAATTGGTTTTTTTTCCTCAGATCATAGAGATGAGAGTTCATATGGACTGTGCTGGATGTGAAAGCAAGGTGAAAAGTGCTCTTCAGAAAGTTAAAGGTTGGTACCACAAATTATCCACACCAATCAATGTTATAGTTTTTCTATATGATTTTTCACTTGTATGTAAGAATTTTTCAATTTATAACATTCGGGATTTCCATGTGCACACACAGGTGTTGACGAAGTTGACATTGATATCAGTATGCAAAAGGTGACGGTCACCGGATGGGCTGACCAGAAAAAGGTTCTTAAAACAGTCCGGAAAACCGGCAGGCGAGCTGAGCTGTGGCAGTTGCCCTACAATCCAGAACACCACAGTTTTGCTAATCACTACTACAATCAACACCAATGCAATGGCCCCTTGACATATTATGCACCCCAGCCTTCATCTTCTTACAATTACTATAAGCATGGATATGATAGCAATGATCCTTCCTATTATCATCACCCCGCTCATTCAACTATATTTGGTAACCAAAATGGTTCAGCTTTTAGTGATGAGAATCCTCATGCTTGTTCTATAATGTGAATTTAAACAAACAAAAAATAAAAAAGAAAAGAAATCGCTGCAACCCTTGTTTTAGGTTCTAAGAAGGATATAGTGTGCCTTTTTGTATTTCTTTGTAATGTACGAGCAAATGCACATCTAGATGTATACATACACACACATCTAGATGTATGTATGTTATTTTACCCATATACATGAAGTGTACCCAACTCGGCTAGGCAGCTCAAAATCTGTCATACGGAAATAAAAAGATCTCAGGAAAATCTACCATTTCATAGTTTTTGTTAATGGCTCTTTGATAAAAGCACACACTCAACTCAAGTATTTTTATTCACTCTGCAAGCAGTCAATCCAGCTAGGTAAGTAGAAGATGTGTGCATGCACTGTCGAAAAAACAAAAAAAAAACAGTTTCCTATTTGGGTTAAGAAGAAGAATAAGAGGGCATGCCATCAAGTAGGTTTTCAGGTTCACTGTCAGCTCCAAGTATGAATTTTACAATGGACAAGGCACCCCTTTTCTCAATCTAACTGTATATGGTTTCTCAATCACACTTTTCTGGGGTATTTCCATCATTTAAAAGCATACTACATCCATGGCTTCCTTTTCAGGTTGCAGCTGTGAGGGCAGTGTAGACTTAAAGCAGCGGAAGCAAATAAACAGAGGTGATTTCTTGTCATAAGGTGCTTGAATTTCATTGAGGAATTTTTATAAACATAACGTTCACATACTTATTTACACATGAAAATCACAGCATTTGATTCACAAAGACACACCTGCTAGCTCTAATTCAAGTTCTATAATTTGTACATTCAACCCAGCAAACATATATAAATAACGGATACAAAGCTACCTATGTATTTGCTGGCAAAATAGAACAATTCCAGCACAAGCTACAACTCGCCACAAAATGTAAATAGGTGGCGGACAGAAGAGTTTCACTTACAAGGAGAGTCGGCGTTAACTCTTTAGGCCAGTATGGTCTCTCTCTAATCACCAATTCCATCACTTATCAGAAGTAATAAAATCCCCAGAGTTAGATCCACCTGCCCACAAGTACAAACGCGCATAATTTCAAAGGGGTCAAACAAATTCCAATTTTAGTGCCGAAGCTAATATGTTTCTACAAATAAACTGATATACATATATGTGTATGTGTGATCAAGTACTCAACTAATGAAAATGCAATGCCTTTTCTAGTTTTTCCCCTTTTTTTTTTTCACTATCATTAATGTTCCAGCATTGATATTGTTTCAACATGCTGGAATAGCAGCACTCAAACGTAGCCAAAATAACAACTATACATTTTAAATTACAAGTTCTTCAGCATTTGGGATTTCCTAAAGGGAAAAAAAGAATATTTCCATGAAACCGAGCTTATTATAACCATTTGACATAGTTGAGATTGAGCCTCTTCCTTGTTTCGGAACAAAATTTTCTTTTTCTTTTTGTTAATTATTCTTAGCAATCAGACAGAAACTATATAAAAAACCCAAAGTTTTAGTCTAATTACTGAGAGAGTAATTTACCTCAAGGAGCACGTTTGTTCAATTTAAGTTTTCTCAAACGATTAATAGCGTGAAAAATATCACCTCCATGAACAGGAAACCCATCAGCCATCCAGCTTTGAAATGCTGACCCAACCGTTTCTTCTTTAAGGAGTCTCTCAATTCACAAAGATAAACACTTGGGTTCTCCTTGTTCTCATTCTGAAGTTTGCCCTTGAAGGTTATCAGCTGTTCGGGAACAAAAGAACCTCGAGAGATGAGGTAGTGGCATTAAACACTTGAGAAAGAGAGCCTTCGGTGTCGTAGCAGAGCCAGTGCTTTGGCATGCTTCGGCTCTTGACTTTCTCGCTAAAGAGTTGGATTTTGTAACTTGGTAAGTAATGGTCTCGAAGATAGGCCCCTTGTCCAATACCTAAAGACCACAGCTCAGCTATCTCTTTTAGGATGATTCTGCCATTGGCTAATTCAAGTTTGAATTGGGCTAGGATTTTGGGCTAGGTACTTAGATCACTAGGCTTTGAATTAATTTTTGTTACATCTAAGCAACAATTTAGTTTAGATAAAAATAAAGTTTTAATAATTTTGGATTTGGGTAATTACAATTTTTGAATTATATCAAGTTAAATTTCTTACATTTTTTTATATAAATTTGGATTGAGTTTTAAGTAGACTACACCATATATTTGACTTAGATTGTGTTTTTGGCCACTCTTTGGCCTTTGCTTATAGTAATACATACAAAATAAAGGCTGAATAAGCCACCGACTATAATATTGCCAATGAAAATGACTTTCAGTTTTTCTTAGTCCATGATGAAGATGGGGATTTGATCCCATCGGTTGATCCAATCTACAAAGAGAGCTTGTTCATTGTTGACAATATTGTTCTAAGTCATTATCACATAGCCATCAACTTGGCACACAATTTTCTCCTTGATGACCAAATCAACCATACAAATTGTAGGAAGAAATAAAATTTGACAACACAAATGAAAGGAGCTAGATGCATTCATTAATGATTCATTCACTCCAGGAGGCTGAAGCTCCCCCCTTCCGGGCTTCCACTTTTACACAAGACTCCATACAGACAAATGCAGCGACTAGTTATACAATTTAAACAAAGACCAAACTAGCCACGAAGCAGCAGCAAATCCTTGGAAAAGGAATTGCCAAATGCCCTGGCTGTTTTATTTAGGACAAGCACTATTAGACGAAGACACACAGAGACCCTATCAAACCCTTTTTTCTCTTCTTTTCTGTGCGTCTCCTTAATCTTTAATTATTACAGGACATTGCTGCTTTGTCTTTGGCATGTTTCTTCGGCTAACAGTTGCATGGATCGCAGCTGCAGTTTGATCCACACTTGCAACCATTCCCTCCTTCAGAGCTCACCTCGGTCGCCTCAAAGTTCCTGCAAGTTAAACCCTGATTTCAATACTCTTAATTCCCATAAAAACGGGTTTACTGGTAATGAAATTGGAATCCAATTTTGTTTGATACTAACGTCTTCACTGTCGCAACTCCAGAGATGATGGTCTCAGTGGTGGTCTTCTCTGAGGATTCCAAGTTAAGGTTCCTGCTGCATCTGCAATATTCAAAGGTAAAGATTGAAATCAAACAAGTTAAACACGCACGTATATGCTCATATACATACACATAACATTTATACTTATTACCAATCAAATAAAAAGAAAAAAGAATTATTACCCGCAGCTGTCGCCGCATTTGCATCCAGAACCGCAGCTGCATCCTGAAGACATTTTTCTGGGAAATAGTTTGTACTAGGAAATTCAATAGACAAACGCAATCTCAAGGGTGAGTTTGTTTGAGGGAACTCGACTGGTACTTATAGTGGACTTGAAAAGAGGGAGAGTGTATATTCACCGTACACGTGGCAAAATCCTTGGATAATTGCGTCTTTGGAATTGTACAATTGCGTCATTCTCTTCCCCAAGTAAACACCCAGACAAATCTTTCTCTATTGCCCTTCCTTTTAATCCCTTGTTGACAGCCATTAAAATTATTAATATTACACTATACCGAGACTAGTACTTGTCTTATCTGACAAATATTATTTTGTCACGATGAATTAAGACAATAAGCCTTTCCTAAAAATTGGAGAATGATCAGTTTGATTCTTGTTATCATAGAACAAGAAATTATAGAGTGAAATATAAGTTCATTAAGAGAGGGGGGGGGGATATTTTCCAATTTTATGTGAACTAGGATGTAACAAGACTATTCCATTCCAAGTTAAAATGAAAAACATAAAATGGGTTGCTAAAGCTAATCGTTGCTTTGGGTTATATTCATCTTTTTCTCATTTCTTATTATGAGATATTGAATATGGATGTCCACTTATGAATTCTTATAAAATTTGCCGCCCGCCCTTCAAGAAAATGTCACTTATCCAAATATAATTATACTAACAAGCTTTAAAAAAGAAGTCAACTAACCTATTGTCGACAAGGTGGAGATATCTACAATCTTCATTCATAGTGGATTGGAGAAAGCATCACAATGGAAATATATGTCATTTTCACGTGTAAATATTTTTTCCAATAAGTTCTAATCAATCAACTGTGGGAATGTCGAAACTTTGGGGTATGTGATGAGAACGTCTTGATGGGTTAGAATATGATGAAAATTGTACATTAAAAAAGCAATTGGTAATTGGTCAAGGAGAGAAGAGCTTGTGAGAAGAAAAGGCATGAAGCACGCATGCAAAAGGTAAGATACAGTACTCGTAGGCATCAAAGTGATGTAACCTTCGACACTTTCGTGCAGACAACTAAGTTTTGTTGTTCTTCCGTGTAATGATATAAAGACATCAAAGTTCAAAACTATATTTTTCTTGTCATGAGTGTCTTGGATGAATTAATGGTAGCTTGGTAAGTAGGTGAGATGAGTTACCTGCTTTCAACAGATGTAGTTTAGATCACTGTATATGTTTCTCTTTTAATATTTATGGATCTTTTCATCTTTTTGGTTTTTGCATGTGAAGCAAAAGCTAATAGTTATAATATAAATAAATGGTGGGTTTAAATGATCTATTACCCCTGATGCTGGGAGAAGCTTTCTGCTTCTACTGGTTTCTACCATTCTTTTCTCTTTTAAAAGATGGTGTTTATTTAAATATTTTTAGCCCCACAAAATTATTCCTTCGTATTACTTCTACTAGTCCTGATGGCTGATGGAGAGAAATCTACAGAATTTTAAAAGAGCTTTAAAATCAAGTCCGATAATGCAGAAATAAATGCAAAAGTTGAGCCTAATGCCAGGAAACATGACATATGGTTTACTTATTCAAAAAGCAATTAACAAAATAAAACGGAAGCACGCATCTATCTAACAAAAATGGAATTAAGATGCAAAACTAGAACAGAGAAGGAATGATGTCAAAAGGAGAGAAATCACCTTATAGCTAATCAGCACTTTATGTTTTCTACACTGAGTGAGTTTGATTTCTCATCACCATTTACAAGCATTCTAAGGCCAGCTTTCAGCTCTGATATTCCTTCCTCCAGCACTGCGCAGACACAATATATAGGAACGCCTTGTACTCTCCTTTCCAACTCTTCATATACTTCTTCAGCCCCAGCCTCATCAATTTTATTTGCCACCACCAAGGATGGTCGATTGGACAGACCTTCCTGATGGTGCTCTAGCTCTAAGACTAAATCTCTCAGTTGATTCCATGGTGGAATTCCTTTCCTACCATCTAATGCAGCAGCCAAGTCTACAACATATGCCAAAACCTTAGTACGTTCTATGTGGCGGAGGAAAGCATGTCCAAGTCCACGATTCTGGTGAGCACCCTTTATCAATCCCGGAATATCAGCCACTGTAATTGAGAAGTCATCAAAGTTTAAATTCCCTAAATTTGGCCTCAGAGTCGTGAAAGCATAGTGGCCAATTGCAGGCTTAGCCCTTGAGATAGCCCCTAGAAGAGTACTTTTACCAGCATTGGGCATCCCTACAAGGCCCACATCAGCAATGCTCTTAAGTTCTAGAACAAGAACAGCTTCAGAACCAGGCAAACCAGTACGAAGGGAGGATCGATCATCATTTGATACTTCAACCTCAAATGCTTTATCCCTATGGACTTCATGCTTTGAAGTCTTAGGCTTCATTGGACCACTCGAATAACATACATTACCTAAACCACCTTTCCCTCCATGAGCAACAATCATTCGCTGACCTTGCTCTGTTAACTCTGCCACATTGTACCTAATTTCTTCCAAAGCTTCAGATTCAGGCCCATTTGCTTGCTTCATGCCTCTTGATTGGTCCACAGTCAATCTATTTTTTAATGAATATTGCTCCACAGTTATTTCAGTACAAGATGATAACTGACCAGCAACATGCACTGATTTGACTTTCTCGGCCATACTTGAGTTCTTGGAGGCAGTTTGCTGATCAACTTCAGATTGATCATTAGCAAGTGTACCAGGGAGTTCCCAAGGATCCAAATCAGTTGAAGAACGATGTTCAACCATGGATGGTATTTCACCCTTTGTAAGATGAATTACAGTACCAATAGGCACTTGGAGAACCTGCCACACAGAAGAATCTCTTAATTCCAATTGGTTAAATAGAACACTAGTGGATAGTACAATGTTGGAAGTAAAGAAAGGATCTTGAAAGTATTAACCTTGTCTTCTCCACGAGTTCCTATCTTGTTCTTTGAGGTTCCGTGTCCACCTCTACCTGCATTCTACAGAGAATCACAAATACAACACAATTCACATTCGATAAAGTGATTGAATGAAGACGAGAGAGAGAGAGAGAGAGAGAGAGAGAGAGAGAGAGAGAGAGAGAGAGAGAGGAGAGAGAGAGAGAGAGAGAGAGAGAGAGAGAGAGAGAGAGAGAGGAAGGATAACATACAACATGATTTTGCAGGCCACTGAAGTCCCAAACTGCAGTGGAACATTCTAGAATCACGTCACCACCTCTTCCACCATTCCCACCTACATTAGTCCATTAAACATCATAAACAAAAGTAGCGACAAATCTAAAACTTTTCCCAAAGTTTTACTAAGTTAAACACTCATTATCACCAAAATGAAACGAATTAACAACCATCACAATTCTTAATTCCATGTATGCGATGCATGAGTACGCATGTGTAGTATGAAGGAAAAAAGACTAGTATGTAACCATATGAAAGAGTGGTTACAGACAGGAAACACTGAGAGAAAACTCACCATCAGCTTCACCACGACGGTCATGGCGACTACGGCGAAAACTGGTGGAGCCATTACCACCATCACCCCCTTTGGCATAGAGTGTAAACCTGTCTCTCATTCTAGTCTCCTGCAAAAGAGGCCCATAAACCCCAAATATCAAATACAAGTCATAAGGATATGAATCAAACCCGTGAAATTGAGCTAATGAGATGAAGATACACAGCAAACCTGTAAAGGGGTCTTCTTGTGAGGAACGTCAGAGTAAGAAAGCAAAGAGAAAATATAGCATGGCGATCTCGAACATCTGCTTATGGTTTGCAATTGCAAAAGAGGTTTTGCTCGGTGCACCCACATTTGTGGTCTTGACGAGTTTCATAAATTCATTAATTTAACTAAGGATAATAATACAAATCAAAAAATAGGAGGCACCCACTCAAGCATTTTATCAAAAAGTTAATGTTCATAGCTTCACAAAATTAATAAATGCATCTCTGATCGGCTTAAACCGTTCACCTTCAGCCTGTGTGGGTGACATGGTGATGGCTAGGTTCTAGGGAAACCTGATATTCGGAAGAAGGTTTTGCTGGCTGTCATTGTCAGGCTGCGGAAACCATGGTGCCGAAAGGATGGTTACTGACTCACTGGTGAGTGAAATGAAAGGGTGTGTGATTGGTGATTTCTGGCGCCCAATTGGAAAAAGAAAGTGCTGATCTGAGCCCAAGGATTGCTATGGAGATTGAAAGAGGGGCTTAAGGATAAATAGGCCCAAAAATAGTACTTGTTATTTGTTGTGAATACGATGAGTATTTACAAACTAATTTCTCATTTTCTTTTCTTTGTCATTTGAACATAGGTTGTGCATTTAATTTGAATGAAATACTCTATATATAAGTAAAATTTAGCATTCCAGAAAAAGCTATAGTTTTTGAAATAAAAATTCTTTGCCTTCATTCGATGTTCTACTTGATATCTTTATTCATAAATTTATTAAACTTTTAGTATGAAAATTTAGAGATTAAGATTTAGGGTTTACAATTTAGAATTTACAATTTAGGATTCTGAATTTAGAATTTAAGAGTTAAGATTTTTGATTGATAACATCAAAATAGACACGTGACGTAAAATTATAAAAAAAATATCAAATGAATGTAGAAGATTTCTGTTCGTAATTTTTGTATCTAAATAGAAATTGTGAATCACCAAGAATTTAGTTTCATTACTTAAAGATTGTAATAAGTTTTTCTGTCTTTTTATTACACCCATGAAATGGTGGCAATCAAGCTAATAGTGAATTATACACAGATTTCATGTACTAATTCAAGGAACCATATATCTTACAATTATAATTCTGCAATATAAAATCTTGTTAATTCATGAACATGGATTTCATCAAGAACCCATATTTATGAATGATCTAGATTCATGTATTGTTGAATTAAAACACAAAAAAAAAAAAGGAAGTTGGAGAAATCAACCCCTATTTTCTTAGGAAGCAATCTATTTGGCTTAAACTACTGTCTCAAAACAAAGAACTTCATCTAAAAGCTCATCAAGAACTAATTCTTCTAGCTCAAGTGCCACAAATTCTTCTTCGGCTTGAGGGTTCATCCATGCATCTTTGGCGAAATCCCGAGCTACAATATCATCCAATGACTGGTCATGTTCTGGTCGGGAGGCCAGGTTCCTGCTGACTTTTGTCCACGTCTCTTGAAGAACATTGTTTTCCTTAAGCATTGGACTAATGCGACAGTTAAAGGAGAAGGGCTTTGGAAAGTATATAGATGATTTTTCATTGCTCTCAAGAAATGCCTCATTAACCAGATCATAAACGAGCTGTTGATCATAGTTGCTTCCAGCTTCCTCAAAGGAGCATTCGAGTTCAGGGCGGAACAAAGTCTCCAATTCCTTGAACAATGAAGGGTTCAATGGTTGGTTTGGTGAGTACCATGTCTGGAGGTACTCATTTTGTATGATACCTGGGAGCTCGAGATTATCTCTTATATTATTGTAGCAAGGATCAGCCTCTTTATCTGATTCAAAGAATAAGAAGCTACTACTGATCCCCATGGTTTCATACTCAACAATTTCGTGGCTTGTTGTGTCGCAAAAGCCTGGTAAAGAATCTGTATTGTACGGGTCTTTTAAGATGGTAGAAGAATCTGTTTCATCTGTAGGAAGGTTTGGACAATTCAATTGTAGACCTGATAAAAGTTTAGGCAAAACAATGTACAATTAGCAGCCATTCCTCCAACAATATCAAGAACAGAACAATTATATCATACCTAAAGCAAATTACATTAGCTCAAGGAAATGAAAGTTTACTAATTATGCTTTGTGAGGTAGGCATATTTACCTTCTGAGATTGGATGCTCTGTCATGCTAATTATGTCATCTGAATCTGAACTTTGTTGTGTAGGCTCTGCACTTGGAATGACTGCACAAACACTCTCATGCTCTAGGTGAGGACTGCTTTTCTCCACTGCCAACTCAACAATGTCTTCATCGAAGTCACATGGTTTAGCAATTTGTTGAGGCTTTCTATCCACTAATAAAACAGTTGAACTGCGGTTATTTCTTTCAATCATTTTTTCCTGTAATTCAGCTTCTAGAACAGCTTCTACTAGTTCAAATTTGTCTATATCTTCAGGGAAACTAATTGAATTCGGTTCATTATGCCCATCGCTCTCCCTGTTTGCATCATAATTTAAAACACTCCTAATTGGCATCTCTGAAGAAAGAGCATCGCGTGACACCTCATGTAGAAGGGAGCAGAAGGACTCAAGATCAGATAGAGAGGAAATCCTTCTGAAAAATTTCGGAGCACGCCTTCTTGATGCAACTTTATCTTCATTGGTCAATGTTAAGCTTTTAGAGTGATGCAAATTGGCCTCTTTGCTTACACTATGCTCAAACAATTGAGTATATCTTTCCAATGACTCATTTATAGATTTTGTTCTTCTTATCTTGTTGCGTCTACCATCACTGGTATCGGGATCAGAAGCATCAGTCTGATAAGAACTACTGAAAGTTTTTATACTATCTTGTTCCACAGTTGTCTTTTCCAAGCTTTCAGACATCTCTCTCTCATTTGTGGACAATGTATCTCTTGAAGAAATCTGGAGGGCGAGTCCATCCACCATTGTGTGGTTAATACCCTTTCTCCTTTCCTTGAGGGCCTGCTTAATTATATGCTTAATATACTTGAGACGACTCATAACTAAATGATTCCAGCTTTGAGAATCAGATCCCTGGGATGAAGAGCTTGCTTCTTCTGTTATGATGCTCCTAAGTCCATCATCAGTTCTCAACGCTCTTGACTTGGATAATCGAGTACCAGAACGTGATTTTTCTCCTTTTCCTAAGGACCAAACTTCCTTTTGCTTGTGCTCAAGTGTACTAGACCTAAGATATCTAGTCCGAGGTGAATCAGAAACTGGAAATGACCCTGATTTTGTTAATTTTAACGTCTTGTAAGTTTGCCTTGCAGGAAAATGCTGTGAAATACCAACCTCCGGATCTTGCAGAATATCTAGGAATAAATCTTTGTTTACCTTAAACATCTCCAAAACATCCCTGCTCTCCTTAACCTGATTATTTGAAACTTCTTTGTTAAGCTTCGTAGCCATTGGCTTCTGATTTATTAACGTTCTAGTTCCCCTTTTCTTATCGAACTTTTTCTGGACAATGGCATGCTTCTTAGAATTCTCTTCACGTTCCAAGTGGTTTTCTGCATTCACTCTGTCATTGCTATCAGGCTTTTTGCTCCTTGTAACTTGTTTCCTCGGGGTCTCTGGCAGAGAGGAAGTCGAGCTGGTAACAGAGGTGTCGGCTCTCTTGCGGACGAGAATAACTGGATTCATCCAACCAGGACCAAAACCTGAAGGTTCCAGATGATGGGTTGAATCGGTTTGCTGTACCTGTGGTCTTGCAGAAAAGCCCAAAATCCGATGTTTATTGCTCTTTTCCTTGGGCTTCTCTTGACTGGTTAACCCCTTTGTGTAAGCTTTACTGGAGTTCTTGTTGGTTGAAAATGTATTTCTTGTTTGCTGTTGAACCTGTTAAATTAGGCAAGTCAATTTGATATTCCGTTGGATGCAAAAGAAACAATTCCATTGCATGATTGAACAACAACTGCAACTTCAGTTTAGCTGTTGATCATCATATGCATTATACAGATGAAAACACTAGGAATTTTATCGTAACTTACTTGGATTTGGCCTGCCTCTCCACCTAACAATCCTCGGGTTTCACCAGGTTCACGTTCCATGGATATAGTTTGTGGATTTGCACAGCCTGCAATTAAGAATAAATTCTTCTAAGCATTAAGGAATCCCAATGAGCTTCCAGACAAAGTACAACATCATATGGGTAATACGCTCTGGTTGGATCAAGTTGGCAAGGGAGAATCAGATTTATCTAGGGAAATATATACCTGTTTTAAAGGCTTATGATGAGATCTAAACGAGTTTCATATAGTAGTGAACAACTACTCCGCTTGCTTATCTATAAATGCATATTACTGCTGCAATCGAAATAGCTCAAATTGAACCATCCATACCAAGCATTTTGCAGCTTCATAGATAAAATTTTGCTGCCTGGGGGTGTTAGGGGATGCAGACTTTTGCAGCCTTCTAGCTTTGATGACATGCATGATAGATTGCAGAAAATAACAGGGGATGCATCAGAATACTCATTAATTGTAGTTTAGTTACAAAAGCATCCAATCCAACACTGTTATATCTTTCACTTAGCTGCACCAGATTAAAAATAAATCTTTGACATCATTTTCTGTACACTACATTTGAAAAATGGTCATGCCCCAATTTTTTGTTTTTCTAATAAGGTTCTTTAACACTTCAGAAACAAGTAGCTTCTTGCTAATAAGTCAATGTGAAAAGCGAAAAGGGTCCTATGATTATCATATAAATCTTTGACTGTAGAATTTATTATGAATTATTTTTGATTCTGGTAATAAGAATTTGATTTATTTGTTAACTTATTAAGATGAAATTATAAAATATAGGCGTAGTATTAAAAGAGAGAGGTGAAGGAGGAGACAAGCTGGGATTTGCTTACATTTGACATGTCTTCCTCTGTTGTACTTTCTATGTAGGAACATCTTTTTGACATTATACCAATGATGGTAGTCAAGAACATTAAATATGCCCCCCATGCAACCTGGATGATAACTCTCAAATTCAACATCATCAAGATGTTCATGAAGTTCCCTTCCCATGTTGAACACAACAAGAAATGATCCTTTAAAGCCTGAATCCTCTGAGTGACGCTTGATTTCAACTAATAGGTCTGTAAAACCTGATAATGAAAAACACAGTTTTAATAAAGAAGGGAACTTGGGTATTTTCCTATACCAAATACTAGAATTGAACAGCAGATAACATGTATACAAGATGGTGAGAAGAGGTGACAAACATTTTTCTGACTATTTCTTCTGTCTGAACTAATCAGCAGGGAGGACTCATTCATGTTTGAAAAGTTTGTGAAATTTTCTGATTTTGACATCATCAATTATTTTTTGTGAAATTAAAAAAATCACGTACATACCTTCTGATCATTTCAAAGTGAAGAATAAAGAGTAAAGTAAAAAAAAAAAATTCATTTAATGGAAGATGTTGCCACTATATAACAAGAGAAGTCTTTGACATGAATTTCTTGAGAAGAAAAACAACAAGAAAGGGTCAACTTCAATAAAGAAGCTCAAGGTGATCAGGTTCGAAACAGAAAAGGAGAAAAGCTTGCAGATTTGGCAGCCGTTTTCAATTTCACACAGTTGGTTTACTTATTGATAACTTTCAATCAATGTTGAAACATCAGAAAAATTTATTATGGGATGGAAAAACAGCTGCCTTCTATTGATCATGCAGTCAATAACATAACAGGAGAAAAACAAAATAAAGGCAGAGAGAGAGAGAAAGAGAGGAAGAAACTGAGGAAAACACATTAAAACCTTAAAAAGGCTTACCTGAAATGCAGAAGGCTCGAGATTTTCTTTAAGCATGAGAGAGCTCAAAGCTCTGAAGCATGCAAGAAGGTGGAAGAGACAACGGAAAACAACAAATAGTAAAACATCTATAGAACAATCTTCTACATAAGGATCATATGAGCGCAGAAGACACGCTTTCTTTAATCTGGCACCAAATAGAAGAAGACGATGAAGGACGTTACTCGTTAGTCGTTGCTCTAATAGTAGGAAGACCCAAAAAAAGGAAGGAATTGGATAGACGCCAAAGTTGGTTATATGAAGTCCCAGTTTACCCGCCAAGACTGGTCCACAGTTTCGGATTTTGGCAAAGACTAGTCCAAATACAAATGGCCAAAAGGGTCACGTCTATGAAATAAGCAATGGGCAAACATTAGCTGACCAACCATAATAATCATATATATTAAAAGAAGACTGCAGATAAGATGTTAAATTCTCACTTTCTGCAGATTACCAACCTTTTTTTCCTGTCCATAAAATTCCTCTATCACCAACTCGAGGTTAGGCTGTTGTGGGAGGAGGTGAAGGCTGGTTTCAAAGCAGCGGTTGTAACTTACAAGTCTTAGATTTGATACCTTAAAAGGGGAAGAGTAGATTCCACTCATTCACAAAATCAAGCGAAATTTAATGCCTTGCCATGCATATATATGCAATGCACATTCTGGAACAAAAAGAACTGATGACCAAAATCTGAAATAGATGTCTTTGTATGTCTCCCTTTTAATTTATAGATGAGAAATCCTTTCCAGATACATACAACGTTAATTGAAAGCACATATACTGATTGACCCTTCAGGTAAAGAATCAGACTCGGAACATGTATCATTTCTTTTTCCATAAACCCTTTTTTTGCCCTCAGATGTTTCCTTAATTTTTGGTGCGGAGCATGCATCATCAATTGAGTAGAAAGCATTGCAAATTTATTAGTTAAATGATGTTTTTGTGGTTGAGAAGTCAACAGCGAGTATATGTACCTCATGAATACTGTCAACTTATTAAGAGCTAGAGTCATTAGTAATCTCATGTGATCACTGGAAGAGATCAATTTTTATAAAATATATAGTAGTAATTTGAACAATCTATATGTAGCATTGCTCAGAATCAGTCAATGCAATTCTTCCCTTTTTCAGAAAGAGTGGTTGAAATAAAATTGGAAATCTAACCTAAGATTCTTACTTAATTTTTAATTGGTGTCTCCTCCGGGTTGTACTGTAAGAAGTTGGGAATTGGAAGGAAATCTTGTCTGCACAAAACTTCATTTGGGTTAGGGAGCTTCTAGGTGAGGAAAGGACTATATATATTTCATAAGCTCTCACTGCAAAGATTCAAACCTTTCCCTTTGATTCTAGAATCGAGATTTTAATAAATTACTATAAGTCATGCCTATAAAATTAATCAATTAGTTATACATAGATCTTATCTTATTCAACTATTTATAATTGTCTGCTAAATTAACATGTTAATACTATTGGAATATCTGAAAGATTATAAGGCTGCTAGAGTATCAATTATTAACATATTTTTAAGAAATTAACACTAATATATTATCTTTCATTAATATACTCTTGTCAGACTTTAAATTCTGGCTGTCAATGTTGATTAGTAAAGTCTAATAGGCCACTAGTATATCACAAATCCACAAATATTTACTTTATTTTAGGCTTGAAAATATCAGAATCAAGGGTCCAATCTATAAATATAATTAAGAAATAAGTAATTTAGATCTCTTCCTATTCATTTTCCCTTTTTGTTTATCATTCCCATACCTGTTGCAGAGAAACTGAGCCGAGCAAGTTGTCCTAATGCTTGCAACAATTTTCATAGGCATCCAAGCTTTTAGCTAGGAACTGGTTCTGGTAGAATTACAGAAGCTGGTTGAGGAGTAGGGAAAAAAGAAAAATCTGGGTTTCATCTACTCGTATGGCAGTATGTTATGCTGCTTTGAAGATATCTAACAAAGCTTTTGAACAATTTTTGTCAATATTTCATGAATTTTACTTTGAAGATACCTAGATAATTGTAAACCCTTCTTGTCATCATATGACTTGTTCAAAGCTTTTGATATTAATTAGATTAAATATGTATTAAAGTAGAAGATTAATCCAAAAGGAACTCACTTGTACATAAAATAGAATAGTCAGTCAAGAATGAATAGTTCAAGTATTAAAAAAAATGAAAATAAAATTAAGTGAAAAAGATAAATACATACCATGTTTACCATGTAGTTCAAATAAAAAAAAAGCATAATCAGTTTAACTTAGCGTGTGTAATGCGACTATCTAAGCATTCATTTCTAGTCAAAGAAATGCACCGCTGAATAATCCACCTGGGGGACGAATGGAACCTCAAAAAATTGACCTAGAAATATGACTTAATGGTTCTAATCCCTCTCGAAACTGAAAATTCTGGGAATGTTGATGTCCACCATTTCACTGACTTAGAATTAACATTCACATTTAGATCTTTGGGTTATTTTATTTTATTTTTATTTTTTTGCAAACCTAGGTAAGCTTTGTCAAAAGGTTGGCATTGTCTCATTCGTCCAGGTTTTCAGATCATTTCAAAGCGTGGACTGAATCAATCAAGGTTTACGATTCAGGAGAGTGTTCTAGGCGTCAGCAATGGAGCAACGTTCCGTAAGCATTAAAGATTGAACGGAAACTGACACACCCATATTTTTCAAGGTCAAGAACTTGGGACTTGACTGATTTTTGTGTTTAGACAACTGAAGAAAATTGTGTTGTGTTGTTGGTGAAGTAAAACAGATGTTGTATTTTGATGGATATATGAGAAGCATAAAAGAACAACAAGTGAAATAGAGTTTTTTGGAGTAACAGAAGTTTGATATCTCTAATATGCATTAACTTAGTTTTTAATACATAGCAAAGCTTAACTAGTAATCTTAGATCAGTACAAGGCACAAGAATACATGTTAATCATTGCATAAGTCTTTCACTAGATGCATAGCTATCATAATAAGATAGGAATCTAGCTGTCTTAATACAAAATGATCACATATGATCCTAAAGTTAATAGCATGCACTGATGTGGTTTTCAATGCAAGTCCTATTTCAACACTCCTCCGTAGGACTTGCTTTGCAAACCCCTAGCATTAATCTAAGGTCTTCAAACCTCTCCTTTGGTAGTGCCTTGGTAAAGATGTCTGCTACTTGCTTGTTTGAGTTGCAGTAGCTGAACTTCACTTCATTTAATTTTTTAGCTTCTCGGACAACATGAAGCTTTACATTGATGTGCTTAGTTCTGCCAGGGTTTACAGGGTTCTTGGCAACAGCAATTGCTGATTTGCTATCCAAGAATAGTTTTATAGCTTCCTTTTGTTCAAACTTCAGATCCAAACACAACTTCCTGAGCCACACAGCAGCTGCAGCAGCAATATATTATGCTTCAGCTGTTGACTGAGCCACTACCTCTTGTTTTTTTGAGTTCCAGCTAAAAGCAGCTCCTCCCAAATAAAACACATATCCTGATGTGCTTTTGAAATTTTGTTGGATCTCCAGCAAAATCACTATCACTGTATCCAACCAATTTGACTTCATTTAAGTATTTGAAGTGCAAGCCAAGATCAAGAGTGCCCTGCAGATACCTCAAAATCCTCTTACAGCTGAGAGATGCTGAACAGAAGGACTTTGCATAAATCTTGAGAGATAAGTAACTGAAAACATGATGTCAGGCCTTGATCCACATGCATAAAGTAGACTGCCAATTAAGCTTCTATAGATAGAAGGATCAGTGAGTTTGGGAGAGTTAGCATCATTGAATTTATCATTTACAACCATTGGAGTTGCAACTGATTTACATTTCTACATGTCAAACTTTTCCAAGACTGCAGCAATATAAGTTTTCTGACAAAGGAAAATACCCTGGTGAAACTAATCAATCTGAAATCCCAAGTAGTACCTGATTTTTCCCAAATCAGTCATGTCAAACTCAGTCTTCGTGGTTGCCTTAAACTGAGTTATTAGTTTGCTTCCAGAACCTGTGATAAATAGATCATTAACATATAAAGAAACCATCAACATTACTTGATCTTGGACCTTTAAGACATAAAGTGTAGGTTCATTTACAATCCTGCAGAACCCTTTTGACTCCAGATAGTTGTCCATCCTGCTGTACCAGGCCCTAAGGGCTTGTTTGAGACCATACAAGGCCTTATGTAGCTTGTAGACCTTGTTGACTCTGTCATTGACTTTCAGCCCTTCAGGTATTTCAACATAGATAGCTTCCTGCAGGACTCCATTCAAGAATGCTGATTTGATGTCAAGGTGATGAACCTTTCAACTAAGACCACCAGCTATAGCAAGTAAAAGTTTAACTGTCTCAAATCTGGTCACTAGTGCAAATGTATTAGTGAAATCAATTCCTGGTCGTTGAACATAACCCTTTGCAACCAACTTGGCTTTATGCTTGTTGATTGAGCCATCAACATTGTACTTGGTTCTAAAAATCCATTTAGTACCAATGACATTCATAGAATCTGTTCTATCAACCAAGGACCAAGTTTTGTTTTTGTCAATCACCCTTAGCTCCTCTTTCATGGCAGCCTGCTAGTGAGCTAATTCTTTGGCTTTTGAGTAACTTGTAGGATCTGTAATGGCCATATTGCATCTGTCATATATGCTTTCTAGAGTCTTGGTGGCCTTGACAGCAAATTCTTCATCATTAGGATCTTCAAGAGGTTCTTGAACCAATTCTGGTAATGTCCCTGGACCAAGCAACTTGTCATTTGAAGCCTCAATCACTTTTGACTTCTAGTTCCAATAGGCTTGCTCATCAAATCTAATATCCCTTGCTATTTGAACATTTTTGGAGCTTAAATTGAACACCCTGTAACCTTTGGATTGCAAACTGTAGCCAAGAAAGACTCCTAGCTCAGCTCTTGGTTCCGGCTTGGTTCTTTTGGCCTTTGGAACATGCACATAACAAATGCATCCAAAGACTTTGAGATGGTTAACAGCAGGTTTCACATTATACCATGCTTCATAGGGTGTTAACTTCTCCAAGGCTCTTGTTGGCAGAATATTTTGTAGATAAACAGCAGTATTTGTTGCCTCTGCCTAGAATTCCTTAGGCATTGATTTTTCAAATAGCAAGCACCTAGCCATATTCAATATAGTTCTATTTTTTCGTTCACAGACCTCATTTTGTTGAGGTGAATATGGAACAGTGAATTGATGCTTAATGCCAGCAGCAGATAAAAAAGCTTCAAACTCGTCTGAATTGAACTCCCCTCCATTATCATTTCTCAAACATTTCACCTTGCACCCTGACTCAAGCTCAACAGAAGCTTTGAACTTCTTAAATACTGAAAACACATTAGATTTGAACTTAATGAAATAAATCCAAGTCAACCTGGTATAGTCATCAATGAACAACACAAAGTACTTGCTATCATTGAGTGATTCAACATTCATTGGACCACAAACATCAGAATAGATCAGTTTAAGCTTCTCATAGGCTCTCTTAGTGCTTTTCAAAGGAAATGGCAGCCTTGTTTGCTTTCCTAATTGGTTGACTTCACAAACATCAATGTGTTCATATATGGAGGACAATTTTGTCACTAAATTGTTAGATTTCAGCAACTTCATTGTAGAGTAGTTGCAATGCCCAAATCTCCTATGCCATAGCTCAGACACATTATAACCATCCTTCTCAACAGCTTTTAGACTCATGTGATGCCAATCTAGAGGAAAACATCTATTTCTCATTTTGATAGACATTAAAACATTGCCTGAAGGTTCAATGATAGTGCACTTTTTGTTTTGAAACAAGGTATAGTCATTGTCTACCATTTGATCAACACTCAGTAAGTTTTGACATGCTTGAGGCACTAAAAGAACATTCGAGACATACTTGGTTTCATTTAATGTTGGTACAACAACTATTCCTCTGCCAATGGCATCCAAAAACTCTCCATTCCCAATTTCTACCCTTGCACATTGATTCTGATCAATTGTGGTGAACAAGGATGCATTTGGTGATATGTGACTTCAACAAGCACTGTCAATTAACCAGGTCTGATCTATCTTTCCCTTTTTGCCCTCTGATGCCATAAACAACAACTCTTCCGTTGTCTCAGCTTCCTCTGATACTTTAGCTTGCTGGTTTTATTGAGCAGCTTTGTTTTTCATACCTTTTCCATATGACCAAGCTGATTACACTTCCTACACTTAACGTTTGGCCTAAACCAACAATATCTTTCAGCATGGTTAGTCTTTTTGCAGTAGGAGCACACTGCAATTCTGGTTTTCTTACTTTGTTGCCTCTGATTTGAAGTTGCTACCTTCTCTTTGTTCCTTGTCTCATCTTGGAACTTTTTGTTGCCATCATGAAGGACATTCTTGTCCCTAAACTTTGCTTGCAAAGCTGTCTCAATATGCTCATCAAGCCTGATCTGTCTTCTTGTTTTAGCAGCTTGAAGGGTATTTACCAACTCTTGCATTGTCATTAAGGTGAGGTCTTTGGATTCCTCAAGAGCTGCAATCTTTGACTCAAATCTCTCAAGAATACTCACCAGCACTTTCTCCACACTTCTTGAATCTGAAAGCTCAGCTCCCAAGAGCCTAACTTGGTTGACTATCTTCATAAGCTTATCCACATAGTCTTTCACAGACTCATTCTCCTTCATCTTCAGCTCTTATTGCCTCATCAAATTCAGAACCTGCATCTTCTTGGTTCTGTCTGACCCTTGAAACTCCTCCTTGAGCTTATCCCATGCTTCCTTGGCTGTTTCACAAGCCATAATTCTTGCAAATATAGGTTATATTACAGCAGCATGAATATAGGACAATGCCTTGTACTTTTTGGCTACTTATTCACTGTGCTGTCTTATTTGGTTTATAGTGGGATTGGCTTTGAGCTCAGGGGTTTCTCCTCTATGTTCAACAACTTCCCAGAGGTCAAATGCTCTAAGAAAAGCTTTCATTTTGACAGTCCATGATGTATAACCCTCACCATTAAATATTGGTGCAGAGAGACTTGCTGTACTGCCACTTGATGCCATACCTTTTGAAAGGAGGTTGTTTATGTGCTATGAAGGTTTTTAAGCTTGCTAACAGACCTCTAAGATCATTAGAGCTCTGATACCATGTTGTGTTTTGATGAATATATGAGAAGTATGAAAGAACAACAAGTGAAAAAGAGTTTTCTGGAGCAACAGAAGCTTGATATCTCTGATATGC
Source organism: Theobroma cacao (assembly GCF_000208745.1). Classification (NCBI taxonomy): domain Eukaryota; kingdom Viridiplantae; phylum Streptophyta; class Magnoliopsida; order Malvales; family Malvaceae; genus Theobroma; species Theobroma cacao. The sequence goes on from NC_030858.1 coordinate 35,355,433, forward strand.
ATTAACTTAGTTTTTAATACATAGCAAAGCTTAACTAGTAAGCTTAGATCAGTACAAGGCACAAGAATACATGCTAATCATTGCATAAGTCTTTCACTAGATGCATAGCTATTATAATAAGATAGGAATCTAGCTGTCTTAATACAAAATGATCACCTATGATTCTAAGGTTAATAGCATGCACTGATGTGGTTTTCAATGCAAGTCATATTTCAACAATAGTTTGAGATGTCAAACACAATCCTATGAACTGCTGTGCAGTAAAAGAAAGTATGATGATCAAATTAACTTGTCATGGAAGTTGGATTAGGTACTGGCAATCAACTCAGCTCCACTAAACTTTTATTTGCTGTTATTTAATTTTTTTTTTTATCGAACATTGATACCAAGCTGGTGGTGATTCAATCCAAGACTATATGCACCTTGTGAGGTTTCTCTGTTGATTTATGAGGGAAATACATAATAGATTGAGGAATGTCATTGAGCAGTGTTTGCAGTGTATGATAATCATTACAAATATTAAACAAATCTCAGTAGTCAGAAATCATAAGGTAGCCCAAATTTGATGCTTAAAAGAAGCCTGACATGCTTGTACTTATCACCCTTTTTGTTATGTAATGGAACCGTCCGGATCCCAGTTCTTAACTCTGATACAGGCAAACATGTTTGGCCTCCAAAATCAGGTCTCCCTGTAGTGTCATACTCAAGGACTTCAATCCGAAGCACAGCCAATTCAGGAACTTGTAACAGGAATTCAAACTCCTCGTTCCATACAGGTAACCATTCATCTTCAATTATTTCTGTTTCCTTTAAAGATCGATCTGCTGGAATGCCAGCAATTCCAATCTGCAGACAGATTAATTAGTCATCAAAAACTGCATACTTGTCCTGTTTATTTCCCAACAGTGAACTGCATTTGAAACATATTAGGAATTTCAGTTACGTATGGAATTTTAATCATCTCACTCTTGCATAGAAGTCCGGTGGAGAATAGCGATCAAATGCTGTGTGGTGGAAATCCTGATGCCAACCTTCTCCTAGGAAAACTTTCACCTGTAAACATGGAACAAAAACACATCTTAAAGATTCCAGCTATGAAAGACTGACATCTAGATTCTAGTGAAGGAACTAAATGATGCACTTATGAGTAGGGCTAAATTCACCCACCGTCATAACAGTCTTGACGCTCAATTCCTCATTAGGATTAAAAACCTCATCATTTGGACCCCTATGCAATAAAAAGTCAGGTTTTTTCACATAGCCGCATCCACCATTGGCTTTAAACATTCCTTTCATTACCCAGAGGTGCTTTCCATAGCCCTGTCAGAAGAGAAGCCACAATAAGAATAGCTCAAACATGAAAATTGAGTGAGTAGAGGATGGAAGTTATTCCAACAAGCATTTAGATTATGAGTTCAAGAACTTATAGTTAAACATAGAATCAACAGAAGTGCTCCAGGAAAATTTGACCATCCTTGGAGGTCTGTAGGCAAAAGTTAAGCAAACTTCCTTAAAAAGATCCCGTGACATGGGTCATGGGGCTAGGTAATTCTTCCATAGAAGAGGCTGATGAAAGAATCAAGATCAATATTATTTGCCGTGATGTAAACTTTTTCCAGTATAAGTGTCAAACCAGAAGTATCTGTGAAATAAGATTGAAGCCATACATATTGGCCCATTTTAGAGGCCCTGAAAAGGTCTTACCTGCATATTAAATGCAACCATTTGAGCTCCATGCATCCATCCAACAAAAGGATTATAATTAGATGAGTCAAGGCGTGTGCCCTTAGGATACACCCTAAGCAAATTCCGCTGAGTGAACCTAAAGAAAGAATTCAATAAATATGACAACTAAAAAGAGTGTGAAAATATGAAAATGTCAATGTTTATCATCAGTGTTTAAACATATGCAGGCAGTACACTCTTTCTGTTGGTTAATCTGAGGTATACATCATGTTATATAATGACTTGCTAAGCTACACATCTTTCGCATTGCCAGGGCACAAATTTCTTGTGATCTTATCTGAAATGTTGATCAAGGAGACTGAAATTTCGGGTTATGAAAATGCACCCATTTCAACATGCAAAACTGCCATGCTTTACAGGCTTGTTGATTTATGAACAATGAAGTATCTACTGAAACTAAACAGAGGCAGCTATACCTGACAATTTTAGTTCCATGTGTTTTAGTAGCATTTTCAAGCTCCTGCTCACTCAAGCTAAGCCGTCTGACTTTCTTAGGATCATCACTCAGCCAGTTTTCTAATCCACCTTTCAGCTTCCCTGCATGTATGGCAATTAGTTCCCTGTATTGATTCACAGCCTTCTCCTCATCTTCATCCGGAACATGTTCTGCTTCATCTGGTGGATTCTGCTACCAAATGATAAATGACAACAAGGTAAGCAATTTTTCTTTGTTCTCAACATTTGGTCATCGGAGCATGATATATATTCACTCTAAGGCACCTGTCTACTAGTTTGACGTTCATTTCTTGCAGTTGCACTCTCATTTTCTGAAACGTCTTCCCCTGCTCTGCTTTTTGATTTTTTCCTTTTTTTTTCCTCAATGGTCTGGCCTTCAAGGTACTCCTTCGGGGGTTTGGTTGAAATCAGTACCTTTTTCTTCAGAAATTCTGGTGAAGGAAATTCCTCTAAATTTTCTGATTTGGTGCAGTAGAGCATTTCTCCAAATGTTTCTTTGACCATCTAAAAAGAAATCATGTTCAAGTTTAAAAGCACATTTCAAGTTTAGTAAAAAAGGTAAGATTCCATACTGCCACCATCATTTTCACCTCACCTTAGCCACTTTTATCTGAAGATTTGAATTCAAGTGGTCTTCAAAAGTGATCACAACAGGATATTCTGAATTAGTAAATGCATTCTCCTTAATTGCTTGCAAACATTTTTGGAGGTCCACAGGAGGAGTGAGAGTCCTGCAGTTTTAGTGAAATTCATCACTCTGTACAGTTTTACTCATCTTTATAAAAACGGTAAACTTCCTGAACAAGTAATGTTACGAGTGCTAGTTATTGTGTATAGAAGAACATAAAAATAATATTAGCAAGTGAATATTCTTTCAGGATCACTTCGTTTCAAATTTCTTGAATTCGTAAGAATGAGGTTTCTTGTACAGGAAAAGAGAATGGATTGATAAAGAGTATGTTAGCTTCATACCCGCCATGACGAACTTCCGCATCAGTTCCCTTGGAATTTGGCCACAGATCCAATTCGATTACTCTTACACCTTTAAGTAGAGCATCTTTAATCGGTTCGACACTGCTGGGACTGCTGAGTTGATTCCCAGTCAAGTAGGAGTTATGGCCCGTGAATAAGAAATAATGTGCCAATGGAGCATCCATGTCATGGTGCACCTGAATTGAAAGACATCTTCCACTGAGTTAACAATGGCAGACTGAATCTCTCCAGAATACTAAACTAAATTCATCAAAACAATGACAGATTATCCAATGATTATTCCAGGAAGTGGAAAATGGGGAATGGAATTATGGGAATAGAGGGTTTAAATACTTCAATTTCATCACTGATTAAATCAAAAGAAACAAAGCATTATATGGTTGCTAGTTATATTATGAACTAACGCATGAATGTATATATATTGATTCCTCTCATCATATTAAAGAGAAAAACCCCAATTACCTTTTGAGATGGAGGGTGAACAAGGTTATGGTCACCAAGGAGATATCTAAAGAAGGCTTCTAAATGGAGGCCCCTTCTGTGGAAGATGTTGAGATGCTTGAGGCTATCAAAAATGGCCTGCGCATCGTCCTTGGTGGCATTCTTTTCTCCTTGATGTTCAATCAGAAACCTCAGCAGTTCATCAATTGTCATCATTCCACCTGGTGAGTAACGGTAGAACACGTTCTTAACATCTAAAGGTGGCTCAACTACCCTTGTCTTGAATATTCTCCTCCAACACAGGCAGACCTTGAAATTCTGCTTCAGCATCTCCCTTTCACAGACAAAGATTGATTTCTCAACTGTGATGATGTTTCTTTCACTCTCCCCGTACTTGAATTTTTTCTTTTTTGTACATATATCAACTCAGGAAGATTGAAAAACAGGAATGCCGTTTAAATGAAGTGAGAATATGTGCTCATGCAAAGACTGTAAGGAAGCTGAAACAATCCATATTCCTTTTTCTGTCAGCTCTTTGGGAATGAAATGTTTAACAGGCTGCTACTTTTTTACTTGATACCAAGGGAAGAGATTGCTTGTCATTCGCTTAAAAGGGGTAAATCAAGGGTCAAGGAGAGCAAGGAATGAAATGGGCCCCGCTTCTTTCACTCTTTTTGGCAGCAAAGTCCAGCCAAGTTCTTGAGACCCAGTTTTTTTTTTATTCTCTAGCCAGGCAAGGCAAAGAATTTCTCAAGGTTTTATATCAGGAGATTCCATGGATTATGGATCATTGAGCTGGAATTGATCAGCCATAATCTTTATTATATAAATTAAAGAAACAAAGCATAGTGACTGGAATCTTTACGGTCAATAACAATATATAGTACTACCATTATTGTAATGTGTACGAATGTTCAATCACTATTACGGATGCTTTCTGAAGATTGGACAAGAGAACAGATGCTGGGCCCCTGGGGCCTAAGGGAAAACATTATTTAAGGCGTTCTTGGTTTAAAATAAGTAGTTCAGATTGACTTAAGTCATCGTGTTGACAGCTGTGAGTCGATATACAAGTCTTTGGAGTTTCAATTTTGACACAGGATTGTGAAACATCATCATGTTGTACAATTTCAAAGTTAGATGACTTGCGAAAGGTAATGCACTATAAATTCCTTACATTTGATTACAATCACAGAAGACAAAAATGAAATTTGATGGATTTTCTTTTGGGGGGATTGGTATATAGTGTGCTGTGAAATCTATTGCATTTGCATGAACTTCCCCGACTACGGGGAAGTAGTGTACTGATAAAGTTTGTTTAAGACTAAATATCTACTTGGACAAACTCAAAGCGCATGAGAAGCCTAAGTGAAGTGAACTTTTCTCCTTTGCGGTTGAAGAGAGGCACTGCCCTGATGCCTGGTCTCAACTCGGACACTGGCAGGCAAGTCTGGCCGGCGAAATAGTCTTTCTCTGACATGTTATATTCATGAACTTCAACACGAAGTAAAGCTATTTCAGGAACTGTCAATGGATATATGAATTCCTCATCCCACACCAGGGTCCAGTTGCCATTTCTTTTCTTTGTTTTCCTCATTGTCTTGTCTGCTGGTACTCCTTCTATGCCAACCTGCTCAGGAGCTTGGACATGTAAGTAATTGGATGATTGGTTTCTGCCACTCAAATTGCTAAAATGTACCATAAGCAAGAAACAAACCCTGGTGTAGAATTCTGGTGGAGACCAATGATTGAGGTGCCTTTGTTTAAAATCTAAATGCCATCCATCTCCCATGTATACTTTCACCTGTTGAATAACATGGGAAGGCAATTAGACAAAAGATGACCACTATGGAGGGGAATCAATTTTTTTTAAAAATAAAATAAAATAAAATTGAACTCCACACTCACTTTTAAGATTTTCTTCACTGGCGGCTTTGCTTTAGGATCAAAAACCTGATCATTTGGACCCACGTTCATCAGAAATTCTGGCTTTTTCACATAGCCACACCCTCCGTTGGATCTAAACATCCCATGCATCAACCATAGAGATTTTCCATATCCCTGCAATCAGACCATAAACATGTTATTATTAGACCCAAATTTTCAGAAAACGTTTTTGGATATTGAAAAAGGAAGCAGAAAATTAGAAACCAAACCTGCATATTTAATGCAACCATTTGAGCCCCATGCATCCAACCAATTAGGGGATTGTAGTTTGAGGAGTTAACCCGAGTACCCCTTGGATATATCCTCAAAATGTTCCTTTGAGTGAACCTATATACAACAATCTTCAAGCATTAGGTTCAGTCATTAAATAAACTTCGAACAATTTTCTTATTTAAAATATTAAAGTTATCGAACTTGCTGTGTACCTTACAACTTCTGTTCCATGGGAGATAGTAGCCTTTTCAAATTTTTGTTCACTTAAACTTAGGCGTCTAACTTTATCTAGCTCAACTTTTAGCTTCTCTCTTAGCTTTCCCTTAGGCTTTCCAGCTGGAATGGAAATTAGGTTCTTGTACGCTGGTGCTCCTAATGGGCGCAATAGACGATCACAGGCTTCATTGTCACCATCGCATAGACTATGTTCACTTGTATCACAGTCACTCTGCAGTAGAACAGGCCAAGCCATTTTTAAACCCTAAAATAGCAGAAATAAGAAAAGCAGAATAAGTTGTTTTTTTTTTTTACAGCTGACCTTCTCATCATCATTTGTGAGGTCTGGTGACATTCTCCCCCATACATCTTCATCAGAATCTTTTTCTTTGACTGAGTTACTTCTTCTGCTTGATAAGCTTTTATCTTCAAGGTATTCCTTTGGAGGTTTAGTTGATATGATAATTCGATATCTCAGTTCTTCCGGGGAAGGGAATTCTCTCACACAATCAGAATCAGGATAAAACAACATGTTTCCAAATGTTTGCGTGACCATCTATGGACAAAAACAACAAAAATAGGTATAGAAGCATTAGAAATGTATAATTCCAGGAAAGAGTGGTGGTATTGAAGAAGATTGACAACAAACCTGAGCTACTTTAGCTTGAAGATCTGGGGTAAGGTGGTCTTCAAAAGTAATTATTACAGGGTACGGAGAAGCAGAAAAAGCATGCTCTTTAATGGATTTCAAACATTTAATCAGCTCCACAGGAGTTGTCAAGGTCCTGCAATTCATAAACGCACATATAATCGAAATTCATCAACAGAAAAGAAAAACTGGGAAATTACAAGAACCTATCGAGCTTTCTTTAATTAAGTAAATTCTGTTGAGAATTTTTTTTTTTTGGACTTCGGACAAAATATGCACATACCATCCATGAAGAACAAGCACATTATCTTTTGTAGAATTTGGCCATAAATCAAGCTCCACCACTCTTAAACCTCTCTTTAGTGCCTTTATGATTGGAACATCGCTGCAATCACTGCTGATTTGGTTTCCAGTCAAATATGAATTGTGACCAGTATAAATGAAGTAATGGGAGAGAGGAGCAGTCATATCTTGATGAACCTGAATGTACCATATATTCTATGTTAAACGTTGAAATGTATTTCGATTTTTCTCTCCAGACAAAAATATATAACTTGCCACCAAGAGAGAAGCAAACAGATTATACCTGATTAAGGAGAGAAGGGTTGAGATCCACAGAGAATAAGTAAAAATGAAAATCTTCAAGGCTTAAAGCCTTTTTTGTGAACTTTACATTATAATGCCTCCTCTGAAGCACTTCCTCCACAATCCTCTCCGCATCTTCAATGGAAACTTCAGCATCACCTTGAACCTCCACCAAGAACCGCCTCAGCTGCTCCACCGTCATGCAGGTACCCCCTCCCGCGTACTCCATGAACACCTCCTTCACATCCACTGGCGGCCCTGCCTCAGTGGTCCCGAATTTCTTAGGGAAACAAATGCACAAGCTATAATTTCCAATGTACCCCATCAAAAATAGCCTCGAGAAACCTTCCCTCACAGGGTCACAGATCAAACTAAAACTTTCAAGTGCTAAAGAGTAAGGAGTGCTGTATATCTTTTTCTTTTCTTTTCTTTCAAACTTTCTCGGAATATAGTTGATTGCTGATGATTTTGTCAGGTGATATCTCCAACCCTCTTTATATATCAGATTTATTCAACAAATTCCCGCCTTGTTTGTTTTACTGCCATAAGTCATTCCTGGAAAGTGGATTTTATTGTCACATGCAAACATCATAGGGAAAAAAAAATGGGAAGCAAATATCTTTGATAAATGTTGTTGTACTTGTTTAGAAGCAAGAATCATCTGTGATAGTCGTGGATGTATAAATTAGTCCTTTAAGTGGTCGGTTCTTTCTGTGTTTTCAGTCAAGCTCTCCTTTTACATTTGGTAGTTTGCATCTGCTTTTTATTTGTTTATCTTTTTCTCAGAAAAAGCTTGTCAACAGAGGCTTGTTGGTTTATTTTATTTAATTTTTCACATTTTCACACAGTAAGAGAGAATCCTCTTTCCCTTTCGAATGAATTTTGAAAGACCCCATAAAGGAATCAATTCCAAAATGTTGCATTACTCGTCAGGATCGAATCCAAAATCAATAACTCTTTTTTAAAAAATAGAATGGATAATATCTTTAATTCAATATTTATACTAATTTTTTAAATTACAAAACCAAACTAAGCCTTATGAGGGGGGCTTTCCCTTGTATTTGTATGTGTGGGATCAGAATTGACCCAACAATTGATTTTTTTTTTTTTTTGCATGTTAAGGTGAATAGCATTCAAAATGACATATAGATATACCATGACTAAGTCTGAAGAATATAAATTCTCTTATTCATTTGGTGTCTCGTTTTAATATTTTTTTCATAATTTTACATTAAATGTTCCATAAATTTCTCATAATAAAATATAAAGTTTAAGATTTAAGATTTAAAAGACTTAGGAATTAGGGTTTTTAGTTGATAACATAAAAGTGTCATATTAAAGTGTAAGGTTTACTGTTTGGAATTTAGGGTTTAAGATTTAAAAGCCTTAATAGTTAAGGTTTTTAGTTGATAGCATAAAAGTATGTGTAAGGTTTACGATTTAGGGTTTAAGAGTTAAGATTTTTAATCGATAGTAAAAAAATGCACAATATCAAGTGGGATAGAAGATTTCTATTTGAATATGAAAGTGGTCAAGAGAATGTTTTTGCGATAGTTAATAGTTTTAGGAAGTGTACCATTAGTGGCAAAATTGTTACTCTTATTTTTTTGGTTTCTTTCTTCTCTCAAGAAATACATCTACACTCTACAAATACATTTAAAAAAAAAGCATAATGTTTAAAAAAAATTTTGAACTATTTAAGAAAATTCAAATATCTTTTTATTTTTTTATTATATTCAATGGAGTCTCTATATTTTTTTTTTGAATTAATTAAGCTTCTATAACTAATAGTTAACTAATTGTCTTTAATTAAAATGCTACTTGTCATTTTATACTCATATGATAATGATATGATGCTGATACGAAATGTGAAAATGTCACATAACTATGTCATCATGTTACATTGTCATCAATTATGATATGTCAACATGTCACGTTATCATTGATTAGGATATATCAATATGTCAAGTTAAAGCCACGTAACATAAATTATAAGTGATATTTTGATTAAGTCAACCATTAGTTGTAAAGACTTATTTTACTCAAAATAAAAGTATATGAGTTTATTTGGTTTAAAATAAAGATATAAAGGCTTGATTGATTACAATAAAAAAATGAAGATTTATTTAAATTTTTTTAAATAGTTTAAGACTTTTTTTAAATATTATATAAAAAAGTACTACTAACAAATCAGCTTAAGTTTCTCAAAAATGATAACTATTAGCATTACCATTCTTATTATGCATAGACATCAATAAAGATTGAATGCATAAAAATACCATTTTTTATTAGATATTATTGCAGTTCAAAATGAAATGCCTGTGGTTCCAAAGATATTATCATAGTTAAAATTTGAGACCAATTTGAATTATAAGAAAAGAAATGACAAAATTTATGAAATTAAAAAAAAAAATCAAAAGAAATTGGTTTAACTCTGTAAGTGAAAGGTATTCGGAAGTAATGTAAAATAAAAAATTAAAATTTTATTAAAAAATTTACTTAAAATTAAAAAAATTTAAATAATTATTATTAATTCGGACATGAATTGTGATTGAAGGGGATGTTTTATATCCATCCCATCCCGACCTTGGCTAATGTAACATTGATTACTTCTAATTATTGAATCAATCAATTTTTCTCGAAATGTTTCTTTTTTTTTTTTCTTTCCTGCAATCAGCTTTTGGGTTTGGGGTAATGACATCAGCAGCATGAGCATAGCAAAGCGTAGAGGAATTAATGGCAGTCGCAGAAGGGCAGGTGGAGCGGAGAGGAGATGGACCCATTTGCACGTGAATAACGCTGCTCTACACATAAACCAGCCAGTCAATTTCTCAGTAATTTAATATTCTTAGTAAAGTAAAATAATAATAATTAGTCATCTTTATCATGACCCGCTACATTGACCAGCTTCCATTTCTTTCTTTTACACATTTTAGTTCTTTCTGTTTTTTTAATTGTTGGTCTGGACTGACTTGCCTTTTAGTTTGTTTTAAAGCTTCTTCATGACATTGGGAAGTGTTCTCTGCCCAAGTAATTGGTTTGATAACAGCATAGTAGTATTTGTTGTGGTAAATTCTGACCCTATCTTCATTAAAGGCTGCAATTTGTAAGGTTAACCTTTGTATTTAGAAGTTCATACTGATAATCCAGAATGCTTATTAGCTTTATATTTATTAAGTTAAAACCATGAAGGTAACTTGAATATTTGAGATTGAAGACTCAAATTAGTAAGTCTGTTTATAAGTGAAAATGGGTTAATTTGTTTTAAGCTAAAATGATCCATTGTACCAATAAAGAGGCTTTTTAGTTGTTAAAAGATGGTTCAGTCAATCTATATGTATTTGGTTGTTAGTTTTATGGATGTAGGTATATTTTACAAGGAAAAATATGAAAAGAGTTCTGATCTTTGGTAAACAGCTATCATGTTATTGGAATTTGGGACATTAAATCTAAAAAGTTAAGATGAAAGGAGCAAGAAATATCCTATCTTAACAACCCCAGTGAAAGTGACTGGCATCCAGGTTTGGAGTTTGGGTCATTTGGATTCCACCAAAACCCAGCTTTATCTTCGAAACCAAAGTGGCAAGACAACATTGACTTTACAGGACTTCATATCATTCTTCCCAACAGGCTAGTTGTACTTGCCAAAAGCTATCCCGTTGATGTGAGATTTCAACAGGTTCGGATAACCTTTTGTAATAAGAACAAGTGTTTATTATAGCATTGGCGGCTGGAGCCAGCTATTTGGTACTTGAGAGGCAAATAATATTGTTATGGATAATTAATCATAACTTCAAAACTGAAATCACAGTTAGGTGGGAACTTAAGCATGGACAATCATGGTTGAAGATAAATTGGTGAAGTAGATACTGTAATGAAGCTGGTGTGCACCAAAGGGGGCACAGGGAAATAACTTGACCTGTATATGTATGTGGAACATTGTTCTGAAATACTGTTAAACAAAAAATTAAGATCATAACTATACCGCAAAACAGAATAAATAATGCACAGAGAATAACTGTAAAGCAAAAGATTATGTTACAGGAATAGAATGGACATCTGATAGTGAAACCTCAACAAGACTAAATACACCAGTCAAAACATCTCTTCATAGTCTCAGACGAACTCAAATCGCATGAGAAGTCTTACAGAGTTTAACTTCTCTCCCTTGCGATCAAACAGAGGAACTGCCCGAATCCCTGGTTTCAATTCAGAGACTGGCAAACAAGTTTGACCTGCAAAATCATCCTTCTCAGACATGTCATATTCGTGGACCTCAACTCGGAGCAAAGCCAATTCAGGAACAGTCAATGGAAATGTAAATTCTTCATCCCAAACAGGTGTCCAGTCGTCTTCTTTCTTCTTCGTTTTCTTCATTATTTCATCATCTGGCACTCCTGCTATGCCAACCTGCATTAAAAATTCAGAGTTAATATGTAGCAGGGTCATTAAACTACTTTGTTGTTGGTCAGTTCACTAGAAGTTTGGCTTTAAAATTCAAAATGTGAAATATATTAGAACTTGATTTGAAATAAACAAGGTCTAGATTACTCAGAAGTTCAAATACATGAAAATACAAACAATTAATATCTCGGTCTATGGGTGCAAATCAGCTTACCCTGGTATAGAAGTCAGGTGGAGAATACGAGTCAAAGTGTGTTTGTTTAAAATCTAAGTGCCACCCATCTCCCATATAGACTTTCACCTGTCAAGTAGACAACAAAGGATTCAGTAAAGGATGCCAAGAAGGATGAGAATCTGTTAATGTTGCATAATGCTCACCTTTAAAGTTTTCTTCACAGGTAACTTAGCTTTAGGATCAAACACTTGACCATCTGGATCCACATTCATAAGAAACTCAGGCTTTTTCACATAACCGCAGCCTCCATTAGATCTAAACATCCCATGCATCAGCCAAAGAGATCTACCATATCCCTGCAATTAGACCAGAACCCTGTTGGTTGGATGCATAAAGTGCACTACCAAACCATGTCATTCAAATTATGGTCACAACAACGTATTTTGCATTCAAATTGAGAAGGAAAAATAGCATTGAACAAAAATGCTCTTAGTATTTATAGCATGATCTAATTCAATGTGCTCACTTTGGTGACTGAATGCTAAAAAATACCTTCAGGCAGGTATGTTTTTCTTTTAGTCTCTATAAACACATGCATAACTAAATCCTAAATGAAACGCATACATAGGTTAAACCCTTCTATCCCCACAAGCTACTATCTTATCACCTGTGACCACATCCTTCACCTCATTCCTAAGGGGAAGGAAAATAATGCCATTTGAGATGAGCTGATGAAGATATTGCGATATCATCCCTCCATCCACTGTTCCACCCCCCCCCCCCCCCCCCAAAAAAAAATAAAATAAAATAAAAAGGTCTCCTCCCTATTCTCTTTTAACATCTAATTTTCTATTATGAATGAGACCAAATACATACACTCAGTTATGTCACTGAGGGACTTACTTCAGTGAAATACTAGTAGCTTACTTACCTTCAGCCTGAAGTTTATGAACTATAACACAAATCTAGAAACGATGTTCTAAACTAATCCAGCAACTTGAGGCAAGATTCGGAGGCATTAATTTCAGTGTAGAGCATTTAAATACTATGATAAAGGCAACTGAAATTACTAAAGAAAAAAAACCTGCATGTTAAAGGCAACCATTTGCGCTCCGTGCATCCAACCAATCAGTGGCTTGTAGTTGGAGGAGTTAAAGCGAGTACCCTTAGGATATATTCTCAGGAAATTCTTCTGGGTAAATCTAAAAACAATGATATTGAGGATTAGAAAAATGGGAATTCCAAAAAAGTTACAGCAGAAAAATCAATCAGATTTTACATATGCAGCACATCATCCCAGGAATGTGTGATTAGAAACTAATACAAATAATTACCTCACAACGTCCGTCCCATGAGACATTGTAGCCTTTTCAAGTGCTTGTTCACTCAGACTAAGGCGCCTAACTTTATCAAGTTCAACTTTAAGAGCTGCCTTCAACCCACCCTTGGGTTTGCCAGCATGAATGGCAATAAGGCGCTTGTAGACAGGTGCTTCTGAAGAGTGTAAATCAGGTTCAAACGCATCTGTGTCTTCATCATCCTGATTGTTCTCACTTGCATCACTATCAGTCTGCAAAAGATAGAGGAAACTTCAGTGTGACTACCAAAAAAGATACATAAGTCTTTGGAAGATGGTGCAGATATCTAGATGCACCTTTAAAGGATTCCTCATCATCGTTAATAAAAGGTACATATTAAGGTTAAACAAAACCAATATGTAATTCAATTCATTTCCAAACACACCTTCTCATCTTCTTGATCAGCCGTACGCTCTCCTGGTTCTTTTCCCCAAACATCATCATCAGAATCCTTCCCCTTCTGTGAATTATTCATTTTGCCCTTGTTACGCTGAGCTTCAAGGTACTCTTTGGGAGGTTTGGTTGAAATAATGATCCGATACTTCAGATCCTCTGGTGTAGGGAATTCTTTTAAACATTCAGATTCAGGACAAAACAACATTTGTCCAAATGTTTGAGTAACCATCTACCATGAAATTATTTTCACATCAGTCAAAGGTGGTTGCAAGCACAATTGTCAACTGAAAGATACAGAATTTCATAAAGTACCTGAGCAACTTTTGCCTGAAGATCTGAAGTCAGGTGATCTTCAAGAGTAATTACAACTGGATACGGGGATGCACTAAAAGCATGTTCTTTAATAGATTTCAAACATTTAATGAGTTCAACAGGAGTTGTCAAAGTCCTATATTCATAAACAGACAATTCAAAGAATGTTCAGGAAGCAGAAACAAAACAAAAATAAAAACAATAGAGCTGACTCATGATGTAAGTAAAAATCAAATGAGAAGGGCTGCAGACAAAGACGGAATAAATGCCAATTCCTTGCCTCTCCTCTACTCAATGATTTTTTCCACTTTGATATTAAATAGATACTCAAACGTGGATCAATATCTACAAATAGACATTCTTTCTTTCTTTTACTCCCAATTCAATAAAAGTTTCAAGGTTTAAAGGTAGCCAAGTTAAAGCTTCCTGAACATGGATCTAAATAGGGATTGATTCATTGATGAACACACACAAAGACATAAGATCAGCACGCTTAATAGTTATAACGTCTAAAATTAAGCTTCTAAGTATGACCTGTAGGGTAGAGACAATCAGGTTAGTTGCCTCTACCATTTATCTTGTATTCAGGAGCTGTTAACAATGAGTTTATCTAAAGAAACAAAATTTAAACATCCACCTTAATTACTTCCTCCAAGGAAAAGAAGCCTAATTTGGCTACAAGTCAACCACGAAGATCTCTCAAAACTACCTCATTGCTTGATGGACTTGGTCTCCTAAAATACTTTACAAATCATGGACTTCTCATGCAGAGGAAATGGATATCTGACTGACCGACAGAGTAGAAGAAATGGTCAACTTCTTTAAGATATGGGGATCAACAGAAACAGGAGCTACTGAGCTCCTCATTGAACTAAGTAAATAAAAATACTAAGTTATCAAAAGTAACATTGCATTTGTAAAAAGCTCAATTATAAATCAAACCATGCCAACTAATCAATGCTAGAAAGGCATACATTTTCCCCCATAAATGAATGATTTCTAAGTTGTTCCTATTACCATCTTAAGTCGCTATCTAGAGAAAGAAAATCGACATAGTTCTACAAAGACATTCCCACATTGAAAACATGATGAGTGCAGTTCTACATCACAATCCAAACAACAAGGAAATTAGAAATATTTTACCTTCCATGCAGAACATGCACATCATCTTTTGTGGAATTTGGCCATATATCAAGCTCCACTACCCTCACACCTCTCTTCAGTGCCTTTATGATTGGGACATCGCTACAGTCACTGCTGAGCTGATTCCCAGTCAAATATGAATTGTGGCCAGTGTATATGAAATAATGGGACAAAGGAGCTCTCATGTCATGGTGGACCTGAATTTAAAGATTCCATTAGATGTCAAAAATGGCCCCACAATCCACAAAAAATTTGCTAGCAAGTTTTGGATTGTGATTTGAGTACAATGGCATTAATCAAGCAACAAGAAAAAAGATTAGATAAAGAACATTCCTCAATATTCTCTGAAAAATTGTAAACTTTTACTATATATTGGATCAAAATTTGAAAAGCCTCATCAATATGCGTAAAGAGAACAACTTGTTCAACCAACAAACATCAAAGACGAATTTTGATAGTTTTTATGAGCAGTCCATTTGCTGCCCAAACAAAGAAAGAACAAAGCCAACTTTTGAAGTACATCAAAAGTGTCAAAATCAACCTCCACCAGCGTCAAAAATCCAATCTTTAACATACCAAAAAAGGGGAAAGTCCACAATTAATAAAATTCTATCAACGATAAGAGTTTAAGAACCTCAAAAGAAACAGAACATGTAGAAACAGAGTAAAAACGGAAATGATCAAAAAGAAGAAGGAAAAAGAAAACAAAGCACCTGATCACCAATAGGCGGATTTAGATCTGCAGAAAACAAGAAATGATGGAAATCGTCAAGAGTTAGAGCGTGTTTCCTGAACTTAGCCATATGATGTCGTTTTTGGAGCACCTGCTGCACAATCACCTCTGCTTCCTCCACCGTTGCGCCGCCTTGCCCCTGCACATCTATCAAGAACCTATGCAGCTGCTCCGCCGTCATGTGGAGCCCACCTTCAGCATACTTACTGAATGCATCTTTAACGTCCGTTGGCGGTGCTGCCTCGGTGACTTTGAACTTCCTAGTAAAGCAGACACACATCCTATAACTCCCCATCAATGAACTCTGTTTTTCTGATCAAGAATGAAAGAAGTTATTGGGAGAGACGGCTTCAAGGGTCTCTGGTTTTCTGGGGGGCTATATATAGGGATATAAGATTGTATTATTGAAAGGCTTAAGTGGGTTTTGTTTAGTATCGTTTGTTTGTTTCCGTATTTTTATATTGGAAGTATCTGATGAGAATGGAGCAGAGCTTTCACTCGGTTGATGTCCAGCTTTTGGTCAAGATTTTATTTTTATCTAATAGCTTCCCTGCCCTGCAGCTCTAAAGCCTACTCTTTTGTTTCCCACTGACGAAAAGAAAATGTCTTCTTTGTTATTAGATAGTGCAAAATGAAAAGATGAAAGGCGTTAAGCATTAGGAACAGCTGTTGGTGACACAAATTAAGTAATCACCTTGTTCACATTTGAATCAGAAGAGTCCACCAAATAAGAAATTAAACCTTTATTTTTCCCTATTTTCCTAGTTTTAAATTCATAGTAAAATAAAAATTCTTAATAATTTTGTAATTAGCACAACCCCAACCCTTGAACCCAAAGGCCTTTCGTTTTCCCAAATGTTGGGGTCTCCCATTATCTACTTCCAAAGGTTAACAAGCCGGCAGATGCTTGCTGAAACGTGGAAATCCGCTTTCTCCATGGCTTTACGTGGGTATAATCTCAATGCTTCCATGACAATGACCGCAAGTAGCTCTGGCTTTCCATCTCTGGCCGATCCCTTCCTACCTGGGTTTTCAGCCTTCGTTAGCGCATGGCGATTGCTTAATTGCAAGGATTGAGTCTATTTTTTTTAAATAATACATTCTTGGATAATAAAAGATAATTTTTAAAAAGTACTTTCCTTTGAAAATAAAAATTTACTCTTATTTCGGAAATAACTCTTCAGTTTAGACAACATTACTACTTGAATTTACTTGTTTTTTATAGGATTTATTGCGTGTATGACATTGAAATTCAAAAAAATAAAATGAAAACATGATTAGGATAAAGGAGTAAAGAGTGAAATACACATTTCTCTTTTCGAACTTAGTTTATAATTTTCAAAAGATTTCAATCAGATTTTCTTAAAAAAATTAAATATTTTGAATTATTAATTAATTAATTAAATATTAAACTCTCATTTTAATATTAGGTACATGAACATTTTTCAATTGATTGATATATGATTTTTTATTTTAAAAAATAAAATTTAAATCTATTTCTTTTAATTAAAAAAAACTTTCATTTTAATATAACTTTCGTAAACACATTTAACTGTGAAATTTAAATAAAATTTGATGCATTAATCCTAGTACCATCACACTCTCATTTAATACGAAAAATAAATCAATAATCGAAAAAATATTAACAAAATTTCATTCTTATTCTAAATGAAAATTAAAAAAATTGGAATAAAAATATACTAATATTAATTTTATTTTATCCATTTTTCCCCCTTGATAAAGGCGTATTTTTTGGTGTAAAGTTAGTTCAAGGAATTGAAAGAAGGGGATGGTTCCGATTGGTGGGGTCTAAAACGCACCCTGTGTCAATAAAATGATGTTACATTATTACTCCATCACCATTATTTGGTCGGGCTTGCTCTTTACTTATGCTTCAATTTTCAAACACTGCCAAAATTTTTGATGCCCTGCCAGATGAATCCAATCAAATATAGAATTTATTACCCTTTATTATGCAATTTAAAATCTGTATATTCATTAATAATAAAAAAATATAAATCACAATAATTCTACTTAAAAAAAAAAAAGAATTGAGACAATAATTGCTTAGTGGGTTATCGTTTCTTATTAAATTGGGCTGTGGGATTTGCGAAAAAAGAAATTAATTAATACAGCTGAAAGCATCTATGGACATGATTATGGTAGGTCCCATTGAATGAATAAAATAAGTGTAAAAAAGTTAGGTAGGCATGAGTTAAACATGGAGGGATTGATTGTTGAGTGAAAGGTTAAAAAAAACCAAAGGTACGCGTTGATAAAGGTTTGAAATAAATAAAGGCCACCAATTGATTTTGTATTTATACCGTCACGTGGACGCGGTGAGATGAATTTTTTTTTATTATAATTTAAAAATATTGATGATTATATTTAAATATTTAATTTATTGATTGATGTATAATTTTTATTTAAAAAATAAACTTTGAATCTCATTTTTTTCAATTAAAAATAAATAGTGAAGACTATGCTGTGATTAATTTCTTTAAAAAAGACCTCAATTAAATTGTTATTTTACAAATATTTTAATATTTATCTCTTGTACAATAATTATAAATCTGTGAATGGTTTTTTTCTTTTAATTTTACGACAAGGCTATTTGTATGTATGGAACAAAATATTGTAATACAAACATGTATAATATATGTATAAAAAATTAAATAAATTTTTATTTTTTTTATTATGTTTAATCAAGTTTGTATATTTTTATTTTGAGTCACATAGGTTTTATGATTAACCGTTGATTAATTGTTATTAATCAAAACGTCTTATTTTATTTTATTTTATATAATAAAACATGTTAACATATTATAATAAATAATAACATAATATATTAATACGGTATGATAATATGATCACATTATATTTTTATCTTTCAAATCAATTTCCTGTGATATAAAAAAAGTAATATTTTAATTAATGATAATTAATCAATTATTAATTTTAAAAATTTATTTAATTTAAAAAATATAAAAATTTAATTGAATAGAATAAAACAGAATAATAAAAATATATTTAAATTTTTTTAAAATAGTTTTAAAGTTTTTTAAAATATTAAGATTAAAAAAAATTAGTTACGAGAACAAAATGCATGTATTATTAGTTTACCTTTCATTGTTGGCTGAAGTCACCACACCTTTTTCCTTTTTTTTTTTTTTTTTTTCTATTTCTTCTCGTCCGTAAGAGGAGTTTACTTTGACTTGATCAAGATCTTCTTTCCTCGTATCTTAATGACAAAGAAGATAATTGACTAATTAAATTGTTTAGAAATTACAACTGTACTGCCAGCGAAACCTGCACTGCAAGTGTCAAATCAAAAACCTCTGGGGTGCTGTAAGTTATGGCTAACGCTACCCTTTGTTTCTAAATGCAATGGGCCAATTCACAATCGTTGAATGTGAACTTCGGCGGTGGCCTTACCACATTCAAACTTATTATCTCAAAAAAAGATTGTTTTTCTCGGGAATTCAAGGGCAATTATTAAATGGATGGCCACAAACTACAAGACAAAGGAACCAACTGGAAAATGTAATGTGAAGGCCGAAACAGTTTACCACTTTTCTCTCACTCTCACGGTCCGAATTTATGTTCGCCATTGCTCAAAGGGAATATCTGAACAATTAGAAGCATGTTACAACTGTCAGGTTATGCGGTGGCAGAAACAAATGATGGGGAAAACGACGATTTGTGTCTGTCTCGCCCTGCAAATTGTCATTGTCATGCATCTAATCATTTGTTGACAATGTATTCCATTCCACCGTCCATGTTTAAATAGCTTTTCTTCATAGTCAATGTTGCCATGTAAACAGCATATGGAGCTATTTACTTTGCCTTATGGTAGAAGTTAATTACTTAAGTGAACTGATTCTATATAGTGTATGTGAACTGATTCTATATAGTGTTTATAAGAAAAGGAGAGATCTACAAGTGACTCTAAAGCTACAAAATTTCAGTATACGTGGCAACTACATACATATTCTAGTCTAGATCATATGTCTCAGTGCATTTTGCATCTCCATATCTTTCACATGTTGTATTAGTTTCTTCTTATGTTCAGTTAAAATGTTGAAAAAATTACTATTGGGAGGCTTGGCGAGGCTGCATGGAGGTGTTGGTGAACCGACAGCAGCGGCTCTTTTAAGGTATTCCTTCTGCTTTGGTTCTGCCAAGCAAAGTAGGGATTCCTCGCACACTTCCTGAGCCGATGATGGTGGGACAGGCTTGAAGTCTTGCAGCTTTGAGTATTCTGAGATGAGGTGAAACATGTAATCGTAGACCTGATCCATGCTTAAACTTTCCATGAGTTGTTGCCCTCTTTTTCCAATTGCCTCAGCCTGTTTACCCAAATTTATCAGAAAGAAAGAAAAGGCACAATAACAAGCTTCTTCTTGCAAAAAGGTAATAAGGTCATTGACAATTGATTGCTATTGACTATTTATTATACTCATAGATTTTTACTCTTAGTATTGATATTAATGTTATGTGTAGACTCGGAAGCCAGAAATCTAGATTCAGCTAATCCAACAAATGAGAATTAAAATTACTGCAGCATGACTAATATCAGTTCTTGCTTCTTGCCATTTTGTGGGCCTAAAGATCATACCTCTGATGGGTTTGTATTACCCCAATCAACAGCAAACTTTATGGAGTGACATAAATCAACAGGAGAGACAGGCCAGTAGTTCAACTTAGGAATGAGACCACGAGTGAAGATATCTTCATATTTTGGGGAAATTAATAGAGCAAGAGAACCACAAGATAGGATATATTTTAAGCTTACAGACCAAGCATAGCCTTCAGCATAGATTTTATAACTGCAGAAAAAAGGGTAAAAAAAATATAACGTCAGTACATTACATTTAAGTTCAAACACTGAATGATGCACTTTTGAGCCTCAGCACTAACGTTCCTAAACTCCATTAACAGATGCAGCCCTCATTCAAATTAACCCCAGAAAGGGAATGCAATTCAAGTGGATAGAATTATCAAGTTACAAAGTCTGACAAAGTTTCACTCAATGACAGAAAAAAAAGAGAAAAGTTTGGGGGGGGGGGGGGGGGGGTGCAGTAGTACTTCAAATCGAAATTGCAAACTGCAAATGCTAGGACTACAAATCTAACTTTGTAAACTTTAAAATTGATGTGCTACTATATGAGACACAATAAAAAGAGAACAACTGAGACATCTGCTCTGCAGGTAAGATCACACGAAAAAGATTCTCACCGATGCTTACACTGATTGGATAGTTTGGACTGCGCAAATCCACCCTTTGCTTCTTCTGCCCAGTTCTGCAATGCACAATAAAAAGCAACATTATCAAATAACTTATTTTGTCATTATTGCACTTAAAGCACATAATTTTGGCCGTTCGACCTATCATGTCTACAATAGAAATTCAAGCATTCACATTGTAATTTCAACCCAACCTGACGAATAATTTGTGCACCCCACTGCCTAGAGTGATTGCACTGCATAAGCTCCTGGCGAATTGGAGATTCGACATCTGGATTTCCTTTCCAAAATGCCCAGGGCAACTTCCTTGTCCAATTTTCAGCTTGTGAACCCTGTTTAATATCTTTGAATTGCTCATCCCAGGGCTGTATATTTGTCTCTGGCCTGTAGACAAGTCATTTACCTTAAAGACATGTAAAAGAACTCAAATCATAACCAACACTCATACTAATTGTAAACCACATCTCTTATATCGTCATCTGTAGCTGAGGCTAATAGAAATTCCCAGATAGATAAAAACAATGCCATTTGCAAAGACATAGGTGTCCAAAATACATATATAAAGGATTTACATAACTAGAGAAAACTTTAAATAAAGCACTTAGCTTGACATTCAAATCAAACGAGTGATTTAACACGAATCATATGGATGGCATTATCAATGAAACAACTATAACCAGGCACATTCAATTAATTAATCAACTTGCATATGCATACAGGCATGCAATATTGTTAAGATTAGCATCTCTTGGATATTTTCATACAATTCATACTTCAAATCGTCTATTCAATTTAACATTCTATCCATATAGAATTATCACTAAGTTAAGTTATATAGGTCATATCAGGTTTGCTGCAATTTGGGTTTCGTAAATTCAGGTTTGGAGTTACTCATATAGTCAACTTTTTCCAACTCTAAGTCTCTAACATTGATTGTGGACACGATCTTGTAGCGAATGTAGACAATTTACAATCTCACAAAATAATTTGTGATTCAATGATTCTTACCAACCCCAAAAAGACCAGTCAGGAAAAGGGATGTCAAAGTGAGACTCAGTCGTACAATACCGGAACAGGGGCAACGGAAAAGACCCATGTTCGATTCTATCAATAGTAGGCTTGTCCATGCAATCAAACATCATATCCACATCAGGAACCATCCCAGGGTACCTTTTCAGAAGCTGTAACAATCCCCATATTGTAAACATCAATCTACTCTGTACACAAGCATAATATAAATCAACATACAATCTTCCCTCAACGATTACAACCCGAAGAGCAGCGTGTTGCTTGGCCTGCATTGTGTGGTTAATTGATATTCGGGTTTTGGCCCATGGTTCAAGATCACGGTAAATGAACTTGAAAAAGTTTGGGCATTTTTCAGAAACTTGAGAGGACATGAAACGGCGGCGTTGCTTCTTCTGCTCCTCCGAGAGTCGAGCGGCGTCGTTGGTGGCGTGGCGACAAGTGAGATAGGAGCATTGGATGATTTTGTAAGCGCGGGCTTGTCGGGTTTCTCCTGTGAATTTTTTTGCCGGGAAAATGTGCCATGGCGTTGGCTCTAAATTGTGTCCCGCAACTGTTTTCGTTTGTGAAGCAAAATCATCCACCTATTCCATAGAATTCCCCCAAAAGAAACAAAACCGTTACAACATTTCTCTTTTCATTACCACGTTTTACATCAAAACAAAATGGTATTCGTAAAAGATAAAACAAAGGACCTTGTAGATGAGGAGGGCGGCGAGGGAGAGGAAAGAAAGAGCGACGACAGAGTAGAAGAGATAGGAAGTAGAGCGAGGGTGGTGGATTCGAGGGTGTGGACAACCCATGCTTGATTTTTTGGCTTCTGCATCATCTCTCTCTGCTTTTTTTTTTTTGACAATTTAATAGTATTTCCCTTTTTTCTTCATGGTCTCTCGCATGGTCGTCTTGGGGCTTCCACTTTTCTACCACCTCCACCGTCCACGTGGATGGAATTCCTTGCTTCCTCCGATGCCGCCGTATCGCATGGTTTGCGAGTTGCGATGAGTTTGGTTTTTTTTTTTTCTCTACAGTGGACGCGGGTTCACCTCCTTTCGACTTCATCAAGTCCTGGGCCTTTACCCTTTGAGTTTTACTCCTAAATCTGGGTTCAACCCAGCATTGGCCTTGGTCCAAAAACCCAGCTAGAATTCTCTTGGCAATTGCATTAAGTGATCAGTAACGAGAACTGGCAATCTTCTGGGTACATGATGATTATTATTATGGTACCTAAGAATTTATCGAAGACTAAATACGAACTGTTTAGAATTATCCAATCATCAACTGATTTCAATTTGATTAGTAGTTAATTGGTGAAATGAAAAGTAATAGTATAATTTACAGAGGATACCAGTTCAGCCTACCTGGGGAAACAAAGAAGAGATTTACATGATATTGACTAACGACAGAGATTCTTTTATCTAGAAGAATATGCAAAGCCTTCAATCAAACCTTTATGGAGCTCTTGGCAACAAATTTCATACAGTCCTGTATTCTACAAAACATGTCTGTATTGATTGCAGGCAGTGAGAAAAAAAACCATGCTCTTCTGTGGGGCATTGGAATTTACACCATCAGGAAGTGGCTGCAGAACCATTACTTAATTAAACTCCTCAAACTGTAAATATCATCCTAACTTTCTTCATCTTCCTGCGACATATTGGACAACTACCAGCATCTTCTGCAATCCTGCAGTGATAAGGAGAGCCCATAATCTGATTTACACTAGTTTACAAGCTGCTGATATAATCGTGAGAATTCAATTATAGTAATGAGCTCGGTGAATAGCTTAATATTCAATGATGTTGATGCTATATCTTACCTTGTTCCGCAGGTGAAACAGGTAGCACAATGTCCACAAGGAAGAAAGAAACAATCTCTTGGTGCATCGAAGCAAACGACACAAAGACGAGTATTGTTGCTTTCCCCTTCGTTTGAAGGTTTTCCTTCAGGAAAAGTCTTCGCCAGCCACTCTTCCAGATCCTCCTCATCATGCGATGCAGAATCATAAGATGAACCCCAGCTTGAGATATCATCATCCTTTTCTGGAAGCAATGGGGCTCGTTCTGATTCCATCCCTCCGGCATGGAGTCCTATTCCATCTATACTCTGGAAAATTTTACTGATTCTGAAGGCTAATAATATGAGGATGGTCATCACACCTACAATCGCAGAAGGTAAATGTAAAGATGGACTAATTGTTCTTCCTATGCAATGAGGGCTATGCAAGGGAAATAGAAAGACCTGATCCAACGAAATATGTAATCCATCGAGGTCCATAGGATACTTTAACATACCAGTTACTGTTAGCAGTTTCCTGAAAGAACCAAAATTGTGTGAAGTTCTTATATTTGAAATCTTAAAAAGAAAAAAAGAACACAATGATACTGAGAACTGTCTGGACAAAAACAGCTGAAAGATTATTGTCCATGCTTAGCAGAAACATCTTCAAAGTAGGAACTACTCTGATCCATTTATAGAATGATTGCAACCAAAAAATTTCTCTCACTAAAATTTAAAGTGAAAAGAAGAAACACTAAGAAACACTAATTAGGATAATAAAAGGCCACTACTTTTTTTTACTGGGTTTCCCTTTTTGGGGGAGAAACTAATTGTTAACCTGAGAAAGACATTGAAGAAAGCAGAGGTGCAGTTAAGTTCAATCTAACTAGAAGCAATTGAAGCCGATAACTATAAAGTTAATGGATGTTATTGTTTTACCTCATTAGGACCAGGTGAAGATAGGACAACAGCATTTTCTCCTAGAAGATAAAGCTCGAATGTACACAAACGGTTGCCCAAAGAACATCTGTAATATGCTTGAGTTGTATCACAGATGAGAGCATTGAATGAGAACTGCAGCTGTATCTGAATCATAAAGAGTTACGAAGAGATCAGGCATCTCAGGATGTGCACATTAAGTGTCAAACAAAAAACAGAACCATTTGGGAAAGTTTAGGTGAAACTGAAAGGACCATTATCACTCCACTTTATCAGCTGATGCAGCAACAATGTGAAAATTGATGAAAATTTGTGTCTCAAATTAAAGAAGGATTTTCATAATTCAAATCAGTCTGTTAGAAAAATCCAATGGTTAGGTTAATTAATTCAACTGCATAGTTCTATGAGAACTTTTGAACATAGGTAATTGTAGATTACTGATGTAAAGAGTGAGACAATATTTGAGGAATTACCTCCACTTCCTCACAGTTCAAATTCCTCACAGCAATATAATAATTAGAAGACTTTGGAATCTCCTGTTGGATCTTTCCACTACCTGCAAAAATCGAGTTCATGGATGTATGACATTTATGTGGCCTGATGCATTTCCAAGGAATAATCATAAACATACTTTCTGATATAAATCTTACCATATATAATATTCCACGACAAAGTTAAATTAGGATATGATGGATCCTCTATCCAATCAACAAGGCTTTGTGTACCTGCACGTTTAATTGAAATTTACTCCAATAAATACATTTCAACAATGCATTTCTGGTATCAAAGGTTTTACTAAAGAAGCAGGTGTCACCTTGAGCAATGACAAGGGATAAAGGTGAGGAACTGGTGGAACTTATAGCGTACGAAATATTCACTTTAGACCCTTTGTTTAAGAAGAATAGCCACTCCTGGAAAAGAAATGAATTAAAATTCTAAACCATTAATGGCAACTTCTAAATTAGCTCTACTGCATAATTGATGCAAATTTATGACTTGACAGTTGAAAGTATGAAAGGAAACAAAAAAAAAAAAGTTCTTATGAATATGGAGAAACATTTACCTTATGTAAATTTGCTGGCACAAATGCATCATGTGTTTCCGTCCAGGAGATTTCAACATCTGAGGGAGGTGGTCTGCGAAATCCATACAGCATTAGCCCAGGTTTTTGCTTATTCAATTCTTTCACCTGTTGACATACTAATCATGATTAGCCCAAAGTAATGACAACAGCAGAATCAAGACCAAAAGAAAGAGAGAGAGAGAGTGAATAGACATATGCAGCAACATTCACCTTGATAGACTGAACTAAGAAAGGGTTAGTTTGTATAAGGCGTGAGCCATTCGGACCCAATTCTAAAGTCACAGATCCGTAATAACCCAGAATCAGAGTCATGGATGCTGCTGGGACAGAAATATTGGAAAACACAAAGCCACAAACAAATTAAAGAGATATCATTAATCTTATGAACATATTAATCCACCACTTGGTACTAAATACTCAGAAGATCCATTAACACTCAACTTCTTTGTTTTTAGTTTTTGAGAGAAGGGCTTTGCAGGGTTTTATCTAGTTCTTAAGCAAACGACAGACAAAGTAAACTGATAGAACATTTTATAATAAACTGGAAGAAATAAGCAAAGAATAGAGAAAGAAAACTAACCAAAAAACCAAAATGTGACAAGCACAACCAAACAAGACCAAACATCATCCCTCATATCAATCCTGGCCACATTGGATATCGATATATTCAGGTGATAAGATACCCCAGACCGTTGTTGCTCTTGCTCCTGCTCTTGGTGGTGCAAGTTTTCATCATTTCTTTGGCCATTATTTTCTCCTTCTTCATGGACTCTTGAACTAGAAGAAGAAGATGATGATGATGATGATGATGGAAGATTGGTGAGTGTAAAAGCAGAAGAAGGTCCAGGTGCATGTTGACTGTGTCGTGGGGAATGTTCCATGGTAGAAAAATGTTTTAGACTCTGAGACAGGGTATGGAAACAGAGTCGTAGTAAAGATGAAGAAATAAAGTTAGCAAAAAGGGCTTCCCTTATTCTGTTCTTTTCCCTCTCTCTTTTTTTTAATCTTTCTCAAATCTCTTAAATTTCGAAAGGAGCAGACATTGACGATTGAGAGAAGGGAGGTGTCACCAAGCAGTCCTGCGTGTGTTTGTTTCATGTTTCCTGGGATCTGGGAATGGTAGTTGCTGGGTGACAGTTAGTTGAAACTTGAAGGCACGACTTCAAGTTACCTTTTGAGGAATTCTTGGGTTTCCGAATATTAATACGAGGTTATTGTGTAGACGTGACGTGGCAAATTCTGGTTTGGATGGATTCACCGACATGTGTTGTTATGGATTCACATTTTTAACTTAAATTATAGGTATACGAGACATTTTATTTTATTTAATTGTGAAACATCTTATTGCATCAATTCTTTTATCTATACAAGAAATTATCACATTTTATTCGTAATATCTCTTATAAGATCTCACATATTAATATTAATAAAGATTCAATATTTGTGAAAATTTGAGTTTATTCAAATATCACTTATCACGAAATTATTATCTCTTTTAAAAAAATATATTTATTAAACAAAAAAATACCGTTATTTATAAATTTAAAACCTACCCCATCTAGGCAGGTATCATTTGCAATATTTATTTGTTTAAATAAGTCATCTAATGTGGCGTTGTCGAAGGAGATAGGATTTGGTCCAAAAACACACAATACAAGCCCGAAGGGGCCCAAGTTCCAATCAAATTCGGCCCATAGGATACGAACCAAATATTCATATGGCCTGAAGCATGGCCATAGGATCCTATCAAAGCTCGGAAAACCAAATCCACTTACGGCCCAAAAGAAACAAGACAGTGTAGAATCCAAAGTTTCCAGGTAACAGAACTCCACATCCACTAGCCAATAATAATCAAGCAAAACACCCAATCGATTCACGTGGCACACAACCATTGGCTGATCGGTTTACCGGTGACATCATTCCCCATATATAATGCTCCTTTGCTGCTTCCATCTTCACATTAATCACTCCGAAAAGACAAAAAATAGTGAAGAGATGGAGAGGTCAAGATTGCTGTCTCTCACTTTGCTTTGCACTTTGGTCCTTTTTGGATCTCTAACTCTCACTCAGGTTCACCTTTGTTCATGTTTTTTCCCTTTTTATTTAATCTGGGTTTTAGCTGAACTGTTTGTTATTGGCTCTTGATTTGCGAATCAAATGTGAAAATCGCCTTATATTTTGTTGAGATCTTATGGGTTTCTTCTGTTTTTGATGTTTAATTGTTTGCTGAATTTCATTTACTTTGTTTCACTTTGTTAATTGAGTTTAAGATTGATGTAAGATTGATGGAAATTGGTTAGCATTAAGTTGTATTGTTATTAGATAGGCGAATATAAGAATCAGATTTGATTAGTGAATTTGATTGTTTGATGTGTTTTGTGGAATGTTCAGGCAAAAAAGTCCAAGGAAGATTTGAAGGAAGTTACTCACAAAGTTTACTTTGATGTTGAAATTGCAGGAAAACCTGCCGGTATGCTTCACATTTACTTAACACTGGATATGTGATAAAGCGCCTTTTCTTTTAAAATACTATCTGTTAAGATGTGATAGGAATTGCACAACAGTGGTTACGTGATGATCTTTTTGTAAATAATTTGCAAGAAGAGATAGATTCTCGTATCGATATAATTAAGGATGGAATTCTTTTGTAAAACTGAATACCTCTTAGCTTTCTTTTATGCTATTATTTTTTAAGAGTTGGTGAATATTTCATGGAATGTAGTGGCTTAAACGTCTTTCTACGGATAGACCTTTAAAGTTGAAAACATAAAGGGTTCTGTGAGTATGAAGTGATCTAGCATACCTGTAATAACTAGTATCTTGAGAAGAAACGAGGTTTTAGTTCTAGGTGTGGATAGAGATTTAATATAGTCATTCATATGGATTTGTGTGTAGAAGTGATGTGTTACTTCTCCTTCCACCTAATTGTGCTTTCAATGTCGAGAGCTAAAAGATTACTTAACTATTGTTCTCAGGTCGAGTTGTCATGGGACTCTTTGGAAAGGCAGTTCCCAAAACAGCAGGTCTGATCGTGTTATGGTTGCATTAATGGCTTATACATATGTTATGCAATTCTCCTAGCAATTATTTGCTAATCAGTTTAAACTTTCTTATATGCAGAAAATTTCCGAGCACTGTGCACAGGTTAGCAAGTGATCTCCCTGATTGGCCTCTGTTACTGTAAAATTTTCCTAAACTGGTAACAGGAGCCTGTAGAGGCATAAAGATGTAATGGCTGTAGGACTAGGCAAAAAACAAGAGTAAAGTTTGGCTAGCCATTTGTGAATGGCTCCTTAGGTACTTTTGTTTAAAGTAGGGTCTTTCTAAGATTGGGTTTTCCATTGCAGGGGAGAAAGGTGTTGGAAAGAGTGGGAAATCTCTCCACTACAAAGGTAGTGCATTTCACAGGATTATTCCAAACTTCATGATACAAGGAGGTGACTTTACACTTGGTGATGGAAGAGGTGGAGAATCCATTTATGGTGAGAAATTTGCTGATGAGAATTTCAAGCTGAAGCACACTGGACCTGGTAAGCCATATGTCATTCTATCAAGTGCTATATGTAGCTTTCTGTAAGGAATGACTACTCAGAAATTCTGTGACAAGCATAAATTTCTTTGCATATAGGGCTTTTGTCAATGGCAAATGCTGGTCCAGACACCAATGGCTCGCAATTCTTCATCACAACCGTGACAACCAGCTGGTAATTACAAATTTACAATTGCAACCAATAAGATAATACAGTTATCACCTTTTACTTTGCTTCTAATCATTGACTACTTTCCACAGGTTGGATGGCAGACATGTTGTATTTGGAAAGGTACTGTCTGGAATGGATGTTGTTTACAAAATTGAAGCTGAAGGAAGGCAGAGCGGCACACCTAAGAGCCAAGTTGTCATTGCTGACAGCGGTGAAATTCCTCTGTAATTATTTTGCTCATGTTCCAGTTGACAAAAAAAAACTCGGGGTGTCTTGTTATTCCTGTTTAGGCCGTCATGAAAACTCGGAGATGAACAATTTTTGTTTAATTGGGAGTTTTTCCTCTTAATTAATTTAAGGTGACTTCATTTACCTGATCAAATATCTATATTTTACTTGCTCTGTATTGGTGGCTGCTTCCATCTATATAAAAATAATGTATCTTATTCTTCATTTAGTTTTATATAGTATAGTTTTAAATACTAATTAATGAGATTAACTTAATTAAATATATTATATTTAGAGATAATTAAGATGAAATTTAAATTTAAAAAAATTACAAAATTTACATGAAAAGCACACTAAATAATAATATAATAAAAATAAATTACTGAAGTAAGCCGGGTTGAAAGAGATTTATGCGTATTTTTCTTGAATATGCATCTCTAGCTCATTGGGAATGCCCAATATAACAACAGGGTGTCACTAAAACGTCCCCGACTTATCAAAAGCTACTCTCACCTTTCCCCTTCTATTCCCCTTGCATCAGGTCTGTTGTTCGAGAGGGCAAGGACTATGGAAATAGCTCATCTGACTGTATCAATGGTATAAGATGACAAATTGCTAATAAATAGACACACAATAAGCTACATTTGTCACCAGACACCAGGTTTATAGAACTGACCACCTGCTTCTGTAGATGAACTTCAAGAATGGTTAGGAGCTTGGCGGCATGAGTTAAGATCCTACGTAAGTCAAGGAGAAATATGAAAAAAAAAAAAACAGAGAAACGAAAGGAATAAAAATAGATTACTTGATCAAAGAAATGCATGCAGTGGCAATATTAAAGCCTAAACATCACCATGAGCTGAGGGTGGTGCTGTAAACTGAATTCGTGATCATGATACTCTGTCATAAGTTCCATTATAATCTGATTTTGCTATCAAAACAAACACAAATTAAGATGAGACCAGAATAGCGATCATATGTATTCAAGTAATAACAAATAACTGGTATACTCTTATTCTTTCAGAGAGGATTGGGTCATCATCTTACTGGGATCCGATAATGACTTCCTAAAACAGCAAAAGTTGAAGAGAAAATAACATGTTCCAGCATCATAAAATTGGATAATTGAATAAGTTGTTGAGTGTAGCATGTAGTAGGACTAGACATGGTAAGAAGAGCGCGGCTGAAGTTAATATCAGTGTATTATTCAACAAAAATCTGCCTTCTCCTCCCTGGTTTCTGAACACTTGCAGAAAATGAAAATGCCTCACTTTGCTTCACAGCCACCACAACCACCTTAATCCATAGCCCCTGACCAGAATTATACTATGACTTCAGCAGCCACCACCCTATAGCTAAAACTTCCACAAGGGCAATTTTATCTTCCTAAAATGATCTTATGAACTCAGTTCGTCACCACCATCAACTTCCACATGCACCGTATTATCTTCCTCATACCTACCAAAAACAAATCTTCGACAAAAACTTGCAAAGTAATATAGTCCTTGTGACCTAATCAGAATCCACCATAATTCCCCTGCATCCATAAGCAGAACCACCAAACTAGTCCATTACAACCATGGATGCCCACCTTGACCACTACCATCACCCCCTATCTTCTACCCCACGAGCAATTGCATGCACCAAACATTCAATACCGCCCATCTCCAGAGAATGAGAAATTTTCACTCAGATAATCAAAGAACAATAGATAGTAACTAAGAAAACAAAATACGAGGAAAATTTATCTTAAGAACATATAAATGAGCTTTGCTGCCACATCCCTAAAGATCCTCCGTCCACCAACCAGTTGGTGAAATTTGCAAAACAAAAAAAATTCAGAAAATAAATGCAAACAGATGAAAAATACCTCATATTCGTCTGCGGGGTAGATTAACGCAGACAAGGAAGTTCCGCAGCTATAACATAGAAAAACACAAAAGAACACAATATAAGCACAACCACCATCAGCTTAAGATTAACTTTCAAAATACGGTCCAATCACAGTTCAGTTCAGACTTAAGAGATGACTTAAACTAAACACACATCCCTTGACTCGTAAAACCTGAACCACACCTGAAACTGACTTGTTATTGAACAAAACAAACGACATAATGACACAAACAAAACGGCAAAACTTTTTATTGATCCCAATTGACACCACCACGATAAAAGACCAAACCGTAATCAAAAGACGAAGCTGCAGGTTTTTCGAAAATTAATCGAAAATCATTCTATTCAGTTCAAGAGCGCCTGCTGTCCACCTTCCCGTTCCTGGTCCTGCTCCGTTGACGAACAACATCCGAGAACTTGAACGACAAATCGGAGTAAATCTCTACAACCTTGGAGATATGCCCGTTGATCTCCTGTATCAATCCGACGTTCGAAACGAGATTATCGGGAATCTTCGACTGGTGATTCTCGTTAACTTTCTTGATGAGTTCCCGATTCTGATCCAGTACGGCTTGTGCCTGCTTAAAGCTCTTGCTCAGATTATTCCAGACTTCCACGTCACACTCCTCACCGTCCGTATCATCTCCATCTCCGTCATCCACTCCGTTCGCCTTCTCGGCTCCGCGGTTGAAACGCTTGTTGTTGCTCCTGGTGGTGTCGGCCATGCTAGCCTCCACCAGAAATGAAGTGTTTCAAACCGTCGTTTTTGTTTAATAATTTTTTAGTTGTTTTTCAGAGTTTTCTTTTGCGGTCTCTAGGGTTTTTCAGCAGGAAAATAAAATCGGAGAGTTTTAATATATATCTTGTGGTAAGAGAGAGAAACCGGAGCGGTGATATAGCTACCAGTCGGAAATGGCGGTTTGTGTGTCTGTACTTCGGCTGTGATGGGAATGAATGACGGTCAAGTTATTATTGGCGAAGTTGTGCTTGCTTGATTTCTGAAGAAACGTGATTGGTTTGTGATTGAGGGGGTTCTGACAGACAAGGGGAGGATAAATAAGCTTGCGATGTGTCCTACATTCATTTTATTTCCCTAGATATTTTGCAATCTGTTTGTATAGCTGGGATTGGATGATCACCTGAAAAAGAAACATTTAAAAAATAAATATCTGCCAACAAAGAGAAAAAGGTACTTATATCCAGCTGTGCGTGACGTGCACTTTCACCTGAACGCGCGTGGAATGCCAGTAAAACGACCGCCGGTTAAAGGCTATCATTGTCCGAATAAGCCTTTCCTATGACCTCGGGTTCACATGATTTAGGGAGCAATGTGTACATTTTATTAGCATTTTATTGGGGGAAAAATCATAAGGCTATGATTTCAATTTTCCCTCGTTCTTTCAAAATAAATAAATAAATAAATAAAGAAAATTGCTAGCTTGCACCAAGAACAGAAGATGCCTCATCAACATAGTCTTTGTTTGTAACTTAGAAATGTAGTCTTTCATGTGTCTTTGTCATTACTAAGAACTGAGTCGGGTACATGATTTAGCTAAAATCAACATATAGGAACAGGGAAGCTTCATCTTAAAGAAGCTTTCACCGGCCTACAGAACTTCTACATACACATATGAACATCTGATACCTGTTGTTAAAAACACTACATTAACCTGTTATATTACATCCTAGTCATTCTTACACTAACAGAGGATGATGAGGAAAACCTGTGGTTGATATTACATTAATTACTTTACTCGGTGTCACTAACAGAATCTAAAAAGCTAAACTCCCTGTATCCATCAAGCTTAACTAGCACAGTTCCGCGGTTCTCTTCTCGCCACTGAATACCTTCCTCTTCCAGAAGCTTAATGACCTGCATGCACCAATTGCCAATATAAACTACTAGACAATGTCAATATAAACTAGACTATCCTTCAAAGAAAAAGCAAAACAGGTAAAGGGCTTGCAATGGAGAAAATGAATCAAAGTCTGAGATAAATCAGTCCAAAACATTTGAACCACATATAATCTACCAAAACATCCACATTGATATTTTCCAGATTAATCAACAAAGTTAACCATAAGGCCACAATGCAACCACCATAAAAGAGTCTAAGCCACACCAGAGAGGAGAAATAGTTGGATTTGGAATGATTAAAACCCTTACCGACTGTTTCAGTTTTGACTTCCCCATGCCATGCGTTCCACATCCAGTGATAACCCTCAGAGTTTGAACCGCTGGAGCACATGAAGGAAAGTAATTTAATATAGAACTGCAACAGAAACACACAAGCTCACATACACAATGAGGTTCCACAAATGCTTACAGGGCACATGGGTTCCAAATAGAAGGTGCAGTTTCAAAAGTCTCATTGCTTGATTGACATGTTGCCCATGCAAATCAATTGTTATCACATTTTCAAATCCTTTGTTCCTGCAAAGACAGCTGATTGATTAGTTCATTTGACCACAAAAAAGGTAGAGGCAAACAGAGAATACTTCTTGTTCAGTTATATGAGGACTAACCTAGCTTTAAATATATCCTGGCTTGCCCTTTCATCTGCTTCCCTGGCCAATTTAGTCTGTTTCTTCCCCTACTCAGACGCAAGGTATCATGTCAGCATTTTACTCTAAAGCAACCCCCAGCCACAAATTTGACATAAGACATTATATTGGCGTCAAGCAGAAAAGAAGACAAAATAAACATTGTGGGGATATGCTCCCCGGTTCTCATTGTTGCTTCAATGCACGTTTTTCCTTTCTCAAATTCACCAATAAAATGACATCACAACTAGAACCTATATGTAACATGTTGTCATTTGCACTGTTCTTCCCCTAAGTAGAACACACACCTGATCAGAAAGGTAAGCTGCATACTCCCATTCCCCCTTTGAATATGCTGTAGCAGCCTGTGGAAGAATGTTACTTCTATTGTCAAGTAGTTACCATAGTCAAATCAAGTTTAAACCTCGACCTATATATTGCAACTTTATCAAAGATATAAAATAATGCTATAAACATCTTACCTTCTGATAGTAGGATCTCATTGAATCCCAGTGCTCTTCGGCAGTCTTTCTAAATTTGTTATATTCATCTCCCTTAGCTACAATTCCAGGAAAATTGCGTTGTAAGGAAAAAGGCATTGCCAAATAGTACATAAACATATCTATAGGTTTGACAAATGAGTTTATGACAGGTATTCTTGAAAATGGTTGAAAATGCTAACTGAAAAAGGAAACAATGGAAAAATAATATCAACCCTAAAAAAAACAACATTGGATGAAGAACCTCCTCAAAACTTACCTTTTCCTTTCACTTCTTTTTTCTAAATAAAAAGTGCTTTAACAAAAGAAACTAGAGTGACTTAATCACTGTTTCTGCAGATTTTATGTTTTTGTTTCTCAGTATAGGAGGAAAGGGGGGGGGGTGGGGGGGAGGGGTGGTTGCGTGGTTGTTGATATACATGCACAGATATCTGCAAGCAAACTAATTATTCAAGTAGGTTTGAGAACATTCAAATTATGGCCCATTAAATAAGGATTTTAACTCATACTTACTACTATCGTGTCTAAATCTTAGGAGTCAGGACAAAGGCAAGAATAAATGTGTCAATACATATGCAGTGCCCAACATACATGTGAGTACTCATGAAAAGGTAGTTAATATTTTAGGTCTTTGTCAATTGCACTTCTAATAGAGATCCTCAATTACAATGTAGTGGTAGGACAACTTCAAAGAACGACTATTCATATTGATATTAATAATCCCACTTCAAGAGTAAAGGTCATGTTCAATAACAAACTCATACATATAATAGCAAAAAATGCACGAGAAAATTAACATGAGAATACCATAGATTTCCTGCTGAGGCTCTGCAACACTAGATGGACTAACATCAATCCCTGGTCCCAATGACTGCATCTTCTTTACTACATTCCTCCAATTCATAGTGCTTGGTTCCTGTTCGGAACTTTTGGGGATGTTAAATAAAGAAGCCAACACCTCATGAGGGAGATCTGACACATTACTCCTTGGGCAAGTTGGTAGAGCTTCAGAACCAGCAAGAACCTTTGAGTAATTCCTAAAATTGAAAAGAGGGCTACAACTTCAAGACCTGGTTTTCGATGCTTAAGATCCTTAAAGCAGGAGCAATTAAATTTAAAGGCAATACAAAACCTTACTACAATATTGCTACAGCCAAGGCAACATACAAGTTGTCTAAATCAAGAATTCTGAATAATACAAAGACTTCAGCACTAACATGAGAGATCTAATATTCAAACATGAAAGTGCATCATGCATGTTGTAGATGAGCATTGTTATATCAACCAAAAGTAATTCTCTATGACTGTATTGTCAGTGTGGACCATATAGTTTACATGCAATGCAAGTAAAAAATCCACCAGAGGTGGCAAATACTACTTTTACACCATACTGGTAAAGGACTAAAGAGCATCTTTTAATCCAGTGATTGAAAAAAATTGTTGCTTTGTTCTCTCTGTAGTTTCTTCTAAGTCTAACAGGCAATTAATTGATCCCTCTCCCACAAGAATTATATCAAATGTAAATGATCTTATTCTTCAAGATTTATGCATGATATGTCTTGACACCATTTGGTCATCTACAATGTTTAAGTCTCTTATGCTATTACAGCATAACTTAAATGTAAGAAAAAGA
This sequence comes from Theobroma cacao, assembly GCF_000208745.1. Classification (NCBI taxonomy): domain Eukaryota; kingdom Viridiplantae; phylum Streptophyta; class Magnoliopsida; order Malvales; family Malvaceae; genus Theobroma; species Theobroma cacao. The sequence continues at coordinate 35,391,771 of NC_030858.1, forward strand.
CTCCAAAACATCACTTAAAAGAATAACCAAGAAAAACAATCAAGGACAATGACAGACAGAATGAATTACCTGCAACCATAGCCCACTGACCATATACTATCCTGAAGTTCACTTTCTGATGAATTAGACATGCAATCAGATGCCCTATCTGTTACCTGTTAAAAAGTTTTATTTATCACTCCATATGGAATAGGTTGCAATGTGAAAAGCTTGAGAGAGAGAGAGAGAGAGAGATTTGAAATCAGTTGGGCAACAGAAGAAGTACTACAAAATATAAAGAACTTTAAAAACAAAAAATGCTACAAAACTATAACCGCATGCATGTTCTAGCGCTCTGTCTGTTTCCAGAAAAATGGGAGCATTTTCTCAGTTTTCACTCCATTGCTGACTAAATAAATTTATATACATACAAAATAAATGTTCCCTTCAGTTAAATTTCGTTTGCAATACAAAGATGGACCTTGACTTCAAAGCCCCCACTGATCTCTCCTCTGAAAGTCAAAACCTCAAGCTTAGTATAAGAAACAACCACCAGATAGAACACTAAAGGACAATTTTAACCAAACTAAAAACGGAGAGTAGTTTCTTTCTATGTCTCCACTGTCCCTCTTAAGAAGAGGGTAAGCATTCTAATAGCACTGAAACCAGATCCTCTCAACCATAACACCTTAATTCCATCAAAACCTAGAACTGCTCTAGTGGGACAGAGAAAAAATATTACCAATTTAATGCCTAAATTATTCCAACAACAAAGCGTTAACTAAAAATAAATTATATATAAAACAGAATGAGGGAACTGACCCAGGAAATTTGGAACATTTAAGTAACAAAATCCATATTACTTACACTGTCCGCACAGTCAGTGAGGAATCCTGTATCTTGTCTATTGTTCACATTGTCCTTACAATTCTTGGATTGTTCATAGGAGGAAGCAGACAAATCAAGTAATGCATCCAAAGCCTGGAAAGAAAGAATACACTGAATTTTAATGACATTCTTCAAAAATATAACATAGGAAAAGTATGCACACCCTCAAACTAAAGTAGCAAATCCATATTTCAATAGCTTAACCCTTAAACTCGTTTCCATTTTGTTAAGCAAGGTTGAACTTATGAACTCATCATCCAGAGAAAGATTATTAAAGATCTAAAGTCAACACAGTCCAACCCCTATTTAAATCAAGCAATCCAATTTCCAAATTTGCCTTTCTCCAAAGGTGATAATCAATTTAACCGCATAGAATCCTGATCCCTTAATGCAAAGCTGTATGGATAGAAATTATTTTTTTATCAACATTTAACAAAATTAATAACACTAGCAAAAGCAACCATCTATAAAGTACCAGACATACGCTAAAGGGAGCATTGCACAAGCAAATTTTATGTTTTTTCCCCTTATTTCCTCAATGACATCAAACTGCTTTACAGTTTAAGAAGTCTTTTAACATCAACATCATCAAAGAGGTCAGATTTTAGGACTCACAGTACCTTTTCCACATTGTATCCACACTGACCTGCGAAGACAAAAGTTTTTGGTCATTCAACATGCAAAAGATTAAAAGTAATTAGTCCCAGAACTTCTTTATTCTAACAAAATGACAAAAACAAAAAAGAAATAAAAAAATCTCACATAAAACATCTCTAACAACAGCCATGCTAAGTTCACACTCGTCCCCAAGCATTGAGCATAAGAATTGCTCCGCCTCTTCCTTCACCAACACCGATCTCCCCGCCGCCGTTGGCGCCGAGTCTCGCCGCGGGCTTGCCCTAACGTATTCTTTCCCGAGAACCGTCGAAACCATCCCCGTTGCTGCCACCACTCGTTTCTGCTGCTTTCCCACTCTGCAGCGTCCCCTACCACCATTCATATTTTGTATGCAACCCGTTTCAGCAAAACCTGACCCGGATGAACCCGACGACGATGATCCGCTCCAGATCGAGCTCGTGGACTGTTCCGGATCTTCACTGTTGTTATCTTCATCGATCAAATTGGACGGAATCACCGCCGCTTTATCCAAATCCCCGTTTGCTTGGTTATAAGCTGTAGTGGCTTCTTCTAGAGAGATCGAACCAAAGGCTTCCATTAACGAGCAGAGAAGCTTTTCTTGTTCTTCCTTGTCTTCCACTTTTAGCTGCTGATCCTGCTGACGTTGCGTCTCACGTGACGAATCGTTGACCGCCGGCAGTTTCGTCGCACGTGGCCGCTTCTTCTTCTTCTTCTTCGTCGCTGCGTGCTTCATTCTCGTTTAAAATCCCGAAACCCTAATTACGAAAGAAGAGGAGTACGGAGGAAGGCAGAAAAGGGGGTGAAATTGAAAAGAAAAGCTGGGTTCAGGGGCTGAAGAGAGGTTTACTGAAAATAAACAACCGGTGAAATTTGCAAGGTGTTGTTGAACGCTGGGAGGGAGATTTTTTTATTTGTCTACCTTTTGGTGGGGATGGAATCATTGAGATTCTTCGCGGGGTGGGGGTGGGGGATACAAAGATTTTGGATTCTCTGACCCCACGCGCTTTTATAGGAGGAATCAGATTTTACCAGTTGGTTACCTTTTCTTGTTAGGATTAAAAGTCACCTTTTGATACTTAAATGTGATTGGTTGATTAATTATGTAGTATCCAGCGTGGCACGCTTCGATTAGGAATAACCTCCGTAAAATTAGGAAGTTAAATTTTGATTATCTAAACTCTCTTTTTTTTTTCTTTTTTTTTGTTTCTTTCTGTTGTTCAAAACAGAGGATTATGGAATGTACCTATAGTTAGATAAATACCTTCAATAAATCAGGTCATTAAATAGAGCGGCGGGTTCGGTTAATTCACCAAGTTCGGAAGCTAGTTGCAAGGAAAATTGGGGGGGGCGCCAATTAATTCCACAACAATAGTAAATCAAAGTTTGAGGAATCAATGTTCCATGATCCAATCACGACTTGGCTTGGCCCCTCAAGAAGCAGAGGGTTGGTCAGCAATGGTGATGCCATTGGAAAAACTAGTGAGACTCAGACACTGCTATGACTACCACCATCTTTGTTCCATCATTCAACCAATCAGGTGAAAAGAAGCACTTCGTGAAAGTCATCTTTTTTTCTGGGTTGACTAAGAGCCAATGGCAATTGAATCAACATCCTTAATTGCTATTGCTTATTCACACACTTGATGTTGATTTGTAAAGTTGCACACCTCCACAAAGAGTACAGTGGTCTGAATTGGTTCAAGGGTCTGTGTCCAAAAAGACAACAAATGGCCACAAAGGGAACCACCAAGATTGGACCAATCACCAATCCATATGTTTGGGAAATGGTGATGGATCTCTTAAGGCTTAAGCAAATCTCCTTCAAACAGAAAATTAAGCCCACAGTGAGAAAACCACCAGATTCATAAAGGGGATTGCAGTTAAAGGAGCATACAATCTCTTCACGATTCCTTTTCTGGTGAACCAAACAAATTGTTGATTCAAAAATAGCCTCCTTTAATCATAAAGAAATTGGCTGATAACCACTTCTCCCCCTTTACTTCCATGGTACCACTTATGCTTAGCAAGGAAGGACTCCACAATTGCAAGGCCAGCATACAAGAAAAAACTATACCACTATTTGAAAATTTTTTTTAAAAAAAGCATATAAATATGACATGCAATGCAAGCTTTATTGCTAGTAATTTACTAATTTAATTTGCCATTGATTTCCAGACTTTCATCGCATGGCTAACAAGGCTCCAAGAGATTTCTTCACTAGTCACATTATTTGAGCAGACAAAGGAAAAATGCTCCAACCATATACTCATGGTCTACCCTGCACTGTTTGAATTGGTTCGTCAAAAACAGAATTTACTAACATCTTTGGCTGCCCGTTACACTGAGGGCAGATAACCTGCTCTACTGTCCTGGGTGATCTTGGCTGATCTCGTTGGCATTCTTGAATGGAGCATGTGGAAACTAATTTAGTTGAAGCAAGGGAAGCGTGGAACTCTTCATGCCCTGGTGGCTTGCTGAAACTCAACTTATCATCTCTTGTTTCAAAGGAGCAGGTGCTGTGTAGCTTCCGTCTTTGCACCTCATCCTTGACTCTCTGTAATGTGAAAAATAAAAATAGAAATTTAATAACTAAAAAACCACTTATGAAAGAAGCATTCCCAGGTCATGATGAAATAATTATAAAGATCTTGTTAAAATAAGCACTTGAGATGACATGATGAAAAACTTTCCCTTACGTTTCCTTCTCTTTCAAATAAGAGGCTTATGGGCACCTGAGCATTTGGCTCATTAGTTAGTACATAATCCCCTTGTCTAAAGAGCAAGGTTCAAATCCCCCCTCCCCCAATTATAAAAAAAATAATAATAATAATAAGAGGCTTATGGAATCTTAAGTGTTAAGCATTCACTCTTCCCACCAGCCTTTCAGTTTTTATGTCAGTCAAACAAAGAATATCCAACAGAACCCACTCACTTCTCTATGTAAATGTACCACCTAGAGAAACTGTCTCATGGAACCCAAATGAAATCCTATTAGGTAGAATTCCATGAGATCTTCCAAGTATGAGGAGAATATTCTTTGAATTAACAAACTAAGTACATAATAATCAAAGGATCCAGATAAAAAGACATATGTCTCTATACTCAGGAAGCCAACTGCTTATGAATAACACATGAAAATTTCCCAAAAAGTAATAAAAGAATTACAAAAAATAAAGTAGAAGCGATTTGTTTTAAGATGGAGATTCTCTAGAAGGAGCATCATGTTGGTCAAAAGTAATGTCTTGACATGAATGTCAATTCGTTAATTGAGTCTGGTACTTGATAATAACAACAATCTAACATCTTTATGCAAGAGAATGTGGTAGACAGAAAAGTAATTTGACCCTTCATGAATCATACAACTAACCAAAGTAAGTCACAACTTTACATATAACATTTTGGAAACCAATATCAATTCATAAAATCTTTAAATCAACAAACCATCACCTCATTTTAACCCTCACTGCACAGAAAGCAATGGGGAGAAAGAAACACAAAAAATCTAGTTCTGTTATCATCCATCCACAAAGAAAGAAGGAAAGAACTAGAATTTCCTAACAATGATTGTTTTCAAATAGTTCCTGTATCCAGTTCCTCAAGGAAGAACTTAAAACTTACAAATCCCACTTTTATTATACAACACCACCAAAACAAAGAGTATACAGAACAATGATGTACAACTCATGTCATGCATTCATCCATAAAACGAAGCTTACTAAAAATAATACTCTCATAATAAGTATGAAGACTGAACTGCAAATAAGATAGACAAAAATCAGCTATCAACACTATAACCAAGACAAGAAACATGTAATTCCCTTCCAAGTACAAATCTTTGATAAAAGAGTAGCAGAGTCACTGCATTATATGGTCTGCCTTTCCAACTAACATCCAACTTGAGTCTAGCTTAAACAGGCACTCTAAACATTTAACCCCTGGCCTACTCCAGAGAGACCCACTATATTCACTCCCTTGAAGATACTGCTAAGCACGTGCTACACACATGGTTTTTACAGTCAATGCACATCTCAAAATGTTTCATTTACTTAAAAATAAGCAATATCGCATTCATCCCAAATGAAGTCGCTCAAATTCTCACTGTCTAATTCCAATAGTATAAAAAATGATATCATTAACAAACTGAATTCCCTCAGTTGTTCACTCAAACTCATCTCAATTTAAGCCTCCTAAATTCACATTTTTTCTAATAAAAAGGCCATTTTCCCAACGTTATCCAACAAAATTCCAAAAGAACATCAATGAAACAGTACATTAATGTCAGGTCAAACAATATTATGACCATAAAATTAGTACTAACATTTCCCAAAAACAAAAAAGCAAGAACAAACCTGTAACAATCTCAAGTCGAACTTAGGGAGACCAATCTGAGCAACGGTAAGTGAACCAAATAAGTTCCCCAGCAAAGCAGCATCAGGAACAACCAACCCATGAACCAAACCACCAATAAACCCACCCAAAAAACTATCTCCAGCACCCGTGGGATCAACCTGGTTAGCCACAAAAGGCCCGATTTTCATTTCCCCATCTTTCCAGAAAACCTCACATCCATCTTTCCCATGCGTTACCACCACACAACACCATTTCCTCACTTCCTCCACATCCATAAACAGAGCCTCCTCCTCCGACGCCTTTATAAACTTTACCCGCGGTAACAAATGGTAAAAGCCACTCTCTTTTAACCCCACCAGTCTTACAGTCCCATTTTTTTCAAAAGCGCGGATTAAAGCTTGGATGTCAACAAAAACGGCATCGCAGATTTCAACCATTTTCGCCAGCGTTTCCGGTAATATCTCCCCGCCAACCCCAACCGCCATTCCAAAATCGAACCTTTTATCGGGTAGATCCGATGTGTTAATCGGGTCGCATGCTTCGACCCGTTTCAAGACCCTATCCTGATGGGCATTCTCGCTAAAACCCAGATCGAAATAGGCGTGGAAAACTGTGGTTTTGGAAGTGGGGACCACGATGGGATCGTAACTAACTGGGTATTTGAAATCGAGTCCAACTTTTGAGGTTAACTGGAAAGAAACGGAGAGGCCGTTGAGGACGTTGGAAATGAAAGAGGCGGCTCCGCCGAGGGTTTCGGCAACGACGGAGCCTCTTTGGAGGAGGACATCGTGGCAGTAGTTACCAACAATGAGAACGCTTTGAACTGGGTTGTTTTGATTTTGTGGGTTGGTGGTTACCATGGTGGAGGAGTTGAAAGAAAAAAAGGAAGGTTTTCTTGCTGTGTATTGGGGTCATGGAGGGAAAAGAAATGGGGAAGCTTTAAGAATTGAGAGACTCCATTGAATGGAGAAGGAAAGAGAGATATCTAGAGGAAGAATTGGAGGCTGTGAAATGTAGCCAAAAATCTAGGTGTCAAGATGGGGAGGACGCGCGCCAAAGAGAGATTGTGTCATCGTGTGGGGGGAAGGTGGGTTGGGGGGGTTAATAGGTAGCCAAGGCCAAAAACAATGCAAAAATGCATATTTTTCATATTGTTTTTGTTTTTACTTTGGAGGCGATCCAGGGTCGTTGTTTTTGCTTTGAATTGCGAACCTAAGAAAAGGACTGATTCTCTACATCTTTAACCATAAAGAAATATGTAATTTCATTTTTTTTATGTTATTTTCATCGCAAATAAATCGATTTAAACTCGCATACATTTTTATTACCATTTCATTTTGATTAGCCCAAAAACTTATTCTGAGGAGGAAATTGTTTTAATTATATATTACATCATAATTTGTTAAATAAAATTTTAATACGTGATCAATTATTATTATTTAAAATATCAGTTATTATTTTATATTACGTATGATATTAACGTGTTAAAATGTGATGATGACTTATTTGATTCATATTAAAATAATAAAAAAATAATATTTTTTTAAATTTTATTTAATAATTTAAAATTTTTTTACAATAGTATATCTAAAAAATATTTATATAATAATTTCCTCCCCTACATTCTTTAAAAATAAAAGAAATGGTATTTATTGATGGAAGGAATCGAAGCTCTGGTAATTCGTGACCAAGACAAAGACTACTAGGGATCACAAAGTAATGGAATCAATCATATATCCTAAAGTCCGACACTAAGATACATTTATAGCGCGAAGTTTTTGGTTGTAGTCACAATTAGCGACAAATAGACGTTTGGATCACATTTACCCAATGATGATCTTCAATGGAGTTAACCAAGGAATATCTTTAATTAATACAATTAAATACATAACGTAATTTGTTCATTACAGAATCTTTAATTCAAATCTCCCTTTTTATCTTCAAGTTTGTATTTGATGTAATATACATAAATTTTATATACTATAAATGAATCAAATGTTATCAAATATAAACTTTCTTTTTTCTTTTTTTTTAATCAGTGAAGTACATTGCTAGCTTTAGATGCCAGCGTTGAAATTAATCAAAGCATATTCCAAAAGGAAGGAGCTAAGGACCATCGGTTGTTCAGTCCTACGGGAAACTCGGTCACGATTTAAAGGCAGGAGCATCATGAAAAAAAGAAACATATGAAGGAATATGATTCTGCCTCATCGACATCTCGAGACTCCTTTTATATTCTACGTGTGAGAACGCTTCGCATTTCGAATATGATGCTCCTTTTGATGGACCCCTTTTTCCTTTTGATGCCCTTGCTTTAATCTTTTTCCTTCCGTGCAAAAACTAAATTTGACTACAAACACACAACGTTGTTAAGGCTAATCCATCCAAAACTCAACGCAGGCAGCTTTTCAGCAAATAACAAATCAACTCCACAACCATGAAAATTTAAGATAAACCCCAAGTCACCTTAAGTCATTGTCTGATTCAATGTCAGCAAAGACGGTGTGTGGGCATCTTTGAGAGCGAAATGTCAAATGGTTGGACCAAAGGGTGTAAATGAGTCAAGTTACATGAATTCAACTCTCTGAATACTTGAATTTGTCTCCTTCATTATAAAGCTGAACTCGAACTTGAGCCGAGGTTGAGTTTTATGAAACTACAAAAATAAACCCAATTTCTTATGGTACATTTGAACATACTGATCACAAACCACATAATAGCAATACTCTCGTCACAAATTGATGGGTGAGTTAATAAGTTAAGTCATGCCTTATGACCAAGGGGAGAAAGCACATTAGATAGCTATTTACTAAGTGAAGGTCAGGATTTAATACAGGGCAATGTAAATCATCAACCCAGCACATGAAGACTGTCAATCAGAACGAATACCACCCATAAAAGTCCTTGGATCAGGACAGCTCCCTGTAAACTGAGCTTGAGAGAAGTCGAAGCCTGGATTCTGCAGTATGAAAATAACACTGTTAGTGTAATGTGCAAGTTACCACTACACAACTAGTTAAAATAAGGTTTTAACTAATTATCAAGTCAAACATTTGACAATTTGACTCAGATAGCAATGAACTACATAAGAATCAAGTATTTCATAACTGTCAAATAGCATTTGGATAGACAACTAAAGCGGAAACTAGTGATGAAAAAACCAGACCAGACCAGTTCAACAGGAACTGGTAGCCTATCCAGTCCAATAAGATCATTTGAACCAAGAGTACATCAGACCAGTCAATCATCTGGTTGAACCGGTTTTAAGCATTTATTTCATCATTTAAACTAAAAACTTCTTTGCAAATGGTGAGACTTGGACCATTAATGACCATACCCTTGAGCCAAGTGTATTTTTTGTTAAGTATTTCCTGTATCTAATACTTATTAAATACCAAAATCATATTTTAAACTACAACACCCCACTTTTAGTTGGACCAGCCAGTTGGACTGATTAAACGGGGATCAGTTCACCTATGGTCCGGTTTTTAAAACATTGGTGGAAACCAATGAACAGCTAAAATGACAATTATAAGAAAAAAGTTTCTCCTAAAATGTATCATTTACATACAAGTGATGAAAAGACCAATGCACACTCTAAAATAGGTGTCAGGACTTTCCATAACACATGCATAAAGCTAGCATTTCTACCACTGTCAACTAACCATGCAAATATGTCCAACTCTGAACCCAACCTAATGTAGAACAGATTGAACAAAAATTTATAGATGATGTCTTCCTCTAATTCAAGAGCCAGCTTCTTGGAAACAACTTCCCTTTTTATGTGATCAAGTTTATCATATGATCTTGCTTTGTCGTATATAGGATATTACGTCATGTTCCAATCTACTAGATTAGCCAATAGCTACCTAGGAAGGTAGTACCTACTCAACAGTCCGATTATTGAATGTTTTACCAATTAGTGGTTACAAACTTCATTTATATCACTGTTGATTTTCCTGTCTAGAGCCTATTTTCATTTTGGCTGGGTGGTTAACCTCCCTCACATGCTATGCAATAAGATACGGCAGAAGAACCACAAAGTTAGTGCAATGCTACTAAGAGAGTCAAACCAAATTCGCAATAGGCAGCTTCCTGAGGGAGTAAAAGGAATAGATGCCTCTGGTGAGATCATTTCTCATCAATTTAGAAAGCACATAACAGGACTTTCACATTTTGCACTTCTACATAAAAGTAAATTATGAAAAGCCTATAATTGCAATGTAGATGAGTAGCACCTCAGCCACGTGAAAAAGATGAGGATCCAGCTTATGTAATGTAGCATTTAAGTTTTAAAAAGCACATTGCATCATCAAATTCTTAAGAAGGTTTCTTCAGAAATATTTCTTAGCAGTACTTGTTACTATGGCACGAAAAAGAATATAGGCGCATTACAGAGTGACATTATATATCAAGAGAACTAACGCATGTAATCCTTATACAATTGCTTGACAACATCAAAAAATCTACAGAATCCTCATGAAAGAAATATAAATGAAAAGTAAAGTAAAATGAAACAACATAAAGCTACATATAGTAATATTGCTTGCTGAAATGAAAAACATCTGCCAATATCTTCCTCAGGAGAGAAAGCCTAAAAAGTATAGTTTGACAAAAGACAATTCACACAGAGACAGGTATGGAAAAAAAAAAAATCTTTTCTCAAGCCATGGGTGTGTGTGAACAAGTTTAACAAACATCATAAAGGAACAGGTGGATCTTGAGAGCGACCAGCACTGTGAGTACATTAAGTTTAAAGAAAATAGCATACAAAATGACATTGATATTGTAACAATAGAATCATTCACTACAGCTGAATCAAACAACCATGTCATAACATTTATAGAGCAAGTTAAAATGGAAACACATGATTCACCTCTTCCTGAAACCTCTGGAGCATGAGGCGCTTCTGCTCGAGATCAGTTGCATAGGGGTCTAGCTGACCCTGACCTAGTATAGGTGACGGCCACGTCTGACCCTTGTCCCTCTTTTGCAATGTTATGTGCATTATATCATCCTCTGGCCATATTAAGACATCCCAGTTTAGCTCAACTCCAAAAACTAAAATTTCACACTCAACAGTCGAAAAACAAAGAATTTAAACAATAATCCATCATTCTGAAACATAAATTCAGCTTGACACAATACAATTAAACCTAAATACTCCACTAAATCATTATTAGGTATGTTCTAAATCTAATTTTCCTTCCCTAATCCCTAACTTGAACCAAAAAATAAATTCAAGGAAAAAAATAAAAACAAAATACCTAGTGTCCAAAAAGACGAATCCGTCTTCACGGGGCAGAACAAATCATGCTAAAAAAAAAAACATCAAAATATTATTGAAATATACCAAATAAAGATAACATCAAAATTCAACAAAATGATATATAAATTAAAACAGAAAAACATTAAAAAGACTAACATTGAGATAAGGAGGGTTGCCTTTGATCCCAACTTCGACATGTTTGGACTGAATCTTACAGTAAAACTGCTTGGAGTGAACATTCGGCGGTAAATTTATGTAAACATTTACCTCGTCTAGGGTTTGATCCCATTCAAATACCTTTTCACCTAAAAAAAAAGGAATTACAATAAAAAATAAAAATAATTTCAGACTTCCCAAATCACGAAAACAAAAAGAACATAAAAATGTAAACAGAGGGAAATGGAGAAACACCGTTGTGAACGAAACTGTGTCGTTCTTCAGGAGCCAATTTCTCCGACATATTTTATTTAGGGTTCGGAGGTTTTTTCTGTTACTGATTCGCTCTTTTTCTTGTCCTGGTTCGCGCGGTTTTGTTAACTCTGATTTTGGTTTCTTCTTGAAACTTCTTCTAACATAATTTTTCAATTTTGTCAACTAGTCCTTATTCTTTTACTATATTCCTTTTCAAGGTAAAAATTTAAAATAAATTACACTGTTGATCCTTTATTTTTTATTATATGTCCAAATAACAAAATTCACTCTTTGAAAGCAGTAATCAAACATGTTTGTTTGTTTGTTTTGGATAACAAGACCCAACACAAAATGTTAATTTATGGGGGCAACAGTTGTGATTGAACTAGCAACTAGGTTGCTTTTTCTTTGTTAAATTGAAATCTCATCTTCTTTGATTAGCAAATGACCTCCATTGCTTTTTCTTTTTTATAAATCTTCATGCTTAGTTCTAATCCTTAACATTTGGTTAAAGCATGGAGTTAAAACAATTATAGAATTTACTTAATCTATAACCTTCCCTTTTAGCTCTTAATGTTTTGACCCTCGTCCAATGTTGCATAGAAGATAGTTTAGTCGATTATGATGGAATAATTTTAATTTGTGAGCTTAGGAATCTTATTAGGATGTGTTGAACCATGGAAATATAAATCTTATTTAATTGATCCCAAACACAACCGATACAAATTGTTCTTATACGTAAGGCGTACGTGAGTGGAGAGTTTGATATCCTTCTGCGTGCCACATGCACTAGTTTTTTTATTGTGAACTTTATTAATGAAATCAATACTTATATTTAAAAAAAAAATTCACCCCTAGAAAAAATACCTAGCAAAGATAGATATGATTCTAATTCATTTGAAGTCCAACTATTAGAGGATATTTTCTTACCATCCAAGGTAGTTGTCACTTTCATAAAAGATGACAATGGCAACATGAGTAATAAATTTTGGAGTCAAACTACCTGCAAAAGCAAATAATTTTGTAATAGCATTTTTTTAGTGAGTCCAAATTGTTCTTCATTCAAGAAAAGGACATACTCCATTTGTACAATTCTTATTTATATGATTTTATTAAATCTAAACAAAAAAAAAAAAAAGAAGTTAGATAATTTATTAGCTTCTCATTGAAATTGCCTTAAAGAAGCACAAACCACACAAGGCAAAGTAATCCAAGTTAGTACTTGTTGAACCATGATAGCAATTTAAATGTCGCATGTCCAATACAACCTAAAGGGAAATTTCCTTCAATTCTATCTTTACCCAAAACTTTAGTAATACATTTCTTAATTTTCCATTTTCCAATGAAAGCTACAATAAAAAGGAGAACAACTAGAAAACCATGAATAAAGCAATAAGAATCCAATGTTTGTCTTCTTTTTCCCGAAGTAAAATAAGTATTCAAGTATTTAACTTATTAATTAGTATATGATTCTCTACCTAAACAACAGGGTTCAAATCTTCTTCTCTCAATTAAAAATAAAAAATAAATAAAATAACATAAACGTGCCAACTTTAACAAATACTTTCTATTTATAACAATTAACAAAAAAAACATAATTAACTCTCACTTTCTCATTGCAAAGACAAGTCGTTAAAAAAACCTTGCCAAGTTTTATTTTTTATCAAAAAAAAATTTTCAGATTCGATTATTTTTATGGATTCGATGTCATAAAATCTTTATAATACAAATGTCTTTTATCGTAAATGCCGATAAACATTTATATCACAAATAGATAATCTTAGGCATGCAAAAAAACTCAAAGTTGAGTAACTTGAGCTATCTAAATACAAAAATCTACTCTTTAATTCCCTTGCTAGCAAAGAAAAGAGTAAGTGAGGAAATTTCGTCCAACATACTTTCTTGCTTCTAAGAATATCAGACCCGATCGAAAATGGCAGCACCTGCTTTTTTAAGTTTTGTCATTTTTTTATCATTTAGTTTTTTGATAAAAAACTAAAGGAAGTAAAAATGGCAACCGTTTGATTCTTTGCAAAGGAAGCCATGAAAATACGAGGAAAGTTCTGACCCCTTTGAGTGTACGGATCTCGCTGCTCGATCCCCTTTAGCTATCATCCACTCGGCAGTACCGGATCATTCCCCACATGCGGCCATGCTACACCACGTCGAAATTTTGGGGGAGGAAGCAAGCCGTTTTACGTGTTCCCATGTTCTCTACTTAGCAGTAGGAGTCTTGCAATCTCGAGCGTTCATCAGGTTGACCCAGCTATAGTGTTTTACGGTTAACGCTTTGATGTACTTTCAAGAATCGTTCATGGGGCCCAATTTACATGTTCCTGTAGTTTTGAGTAAGTCCACCTTGTCTAAATAGTGAAATTAGGATCATGACTCATGATTTTATATAGTTTACTATTGGAAGAATCCATTGGAAATTACATATGAAAAGCAATATGTGTCTAATTAATGTTTACTCCCTTTAATGACCTTGAGATAGGGATTTGTGGGAGCCCGAAAGATCTCCAATACTCTTCAATATTTAGAAAATGAGATTAAAATCAAATTTACTATTGTATTATATATACATCAATGTTGAATTTTATCATTATACTTTCATTTTGTTGAATTTTGTAATTGTATTTTCACTTTTGTTTATTTTTTAACATAAAAATAACGAATTTGATGGAAAGTTTTATTTACATTAATAAAATGTTCCATAAAATATTATAATTTATTATTTTTATCCAAAAATCAACAAACTTGAAAATATAATGACCAAATTTGTTATTTGCATTAACAAAATATAAAGTAAAAGATCCCAATGTCATTTTTTTTTGTTCAAAATGTCACGAAATCAAAACATGGTAACAAAATTTAAAATAGATTTATAATATAATTATAAATTTTACCTTAATCCAAAGAAAAAGGAAAAAATGTTCAAGATTTAAGTGGACTTAGATACAAGTTACAATATTTTTATTTTGATATGTGGAATAAGATTGTAACAAATGGAGAATATCTTTAATAAAGGGACAGCCAGTTAGTTCAGATTTTTCATATATAATTGGTGCCATGCCATCATTATCGTGCCGGCCATTGCAAACAAACCCTTGCTCGTACGATAAAGATGTGTGCAATTTGATGCATCACTTCTTCATACAAAATTAACTATATATGCTAGGTACCCATCTAATGCAAGCCATATTTGAGAGAATAATGAACTATGATGTTGGTGTTCTTACTTATATCCCAACAATAATATCAATCATATTATAAAATTAAAAGAAATTAACATTACAATATTCACTAATGAACCCAGAGGTCTCACTTATTATCTAATTCCTTCTTTGCTTCGATAATTTTATCCACATTTTATACAATATGGAAATTGCAAACAAAGTTTTGATCGATGTATTATATTTTAAAATGTTTTTATAAGATATATAATCGATGATTTGTAGTTAAAATTAATGTAGAGCAATTTTTTAGAAGAAAATTAGATGTTAGACGAATTAAAAATATTGAGTGATTATTTTCAAAATTTTATATTGAACGTTCACAAATAAAAGAAATGTAATTTTGACATTTTAAAAATATATATATAAATTTTTAAAAAAATGAGACCAAGGGGAGTAATACTATTTTTCATATATAATACAAAACAAATAGTTAGAGTGAGATCTAGAATATTTGCTAAGTTGTGGGGGTATTCTTGTTCAATTGAAGGTGGAATTTTTATTACTATATACTTCCATTGGAGCAAAACCTGTTGAATTGCCCTTCTATGAAGAATACATAACAAAATTAATTAATATATATATATATATATATTAATTGAGTATATATATATTTGTTTCGTGATGCTGCCAAGTTTAATTTCGACCAAGAGGCGCAAATTACGATTGAATACCAGCTAGACACCTGGCATATATGGAAAACTGTACGTGGAAGGCAAAAGGGTCATGCAAGAATGACAACAAAAGGGTGGGAAAATTCCGGGAAGCTGCACTCATGAAACGGTACCTCGACTCTTTCAACAATGCGGAATTTATAGCTTTGTCCCTTATATATAACCACCTGCATATACAGCACAGAGAAACTCCTCCACTTTGCTTTATTTCTCTTAGTTTTGGTAAGAGAAAATACATTGTAACAAAGCAACAAGCTAAGCTAAGCTAGTTGTTGGTGGTCGTGTGGGAATAAAGCTAGCTGTAATTGCACCGTTGCATTAATGGACTCAGGGTCAGGGGAGCTTTCTCACATGGAGAATGGAGACTCCAAGGCCTTGATGGGCAAGGAATTATGGAATGGAAGGACAGCTCAAAACATGTCGACTTCGCTTCTGCGTAAGAAATCCGACCCAATGCTGGTGTCAAGAGTTCGGTTTCAGATGCTTAGACAGTTCCTAGCCAATTTGCAAGAGGTCATTCTTGGAACTAAGCTTGCTGTGCTCTTCCCTGCCATCCCTTTAGCCATTGCTGCTGATTTCTACAAGTTTGGACGAGTAAGTAACCTTGTCTTGAATCGATAAACTATTTGTCTTGAGGGTTTTCTCTGAATTCTAACTATCTAGCTATGATTATCGTGGCCGATAGCCTTGGATATTTGCTTTGAGTTTGCTTGGTCTCACCCCGCTTGCTGAGCGTGTCAGCTTCCTCACTGAGTAAGTTGGCTAGAATTATTCTCTTTTTCCATATAGATTATTCCTTGAATATCTGTGCAAGATTTCTGACAAGGTTTTTCCATTTTTCCTTCGTATAAAAATTCAGACAAATTGCATACTACACCGGTCCCACAGGTATTTTACATTTCAAATTAATAATCCATTAAGACAAAGCTTTTGTAATACTGAATTTGAGATTGATGAGAATCGACAACAATGAGACTGAGAGAGGGTTGAATTGCTTTGCAGTTGGAGGGCTCCTGAATGCAACTTGTGGTAATGCAACAGAGCTGATAATAGCTTTGTTTGCTCTCTACCAAAGCAAAATACATGTTCTCAAGTACTCTCTCTTGGGTTCCATTCTCTCAAACCTCCTCCTTGTTCTTGGCAGCTCTCTCCTTTGTGGAGGCCTAGCCAACCTGAAAAAGGAGCAAAGATATGATAGAGTAAGATCACAACAGACAAAATATTAACTTTACAAAAAAAAAAAAGAAAAAAAAAGAAGAAGAAATAGAGAAGTGTGACATATATATATATATATATAATTTATATATTCTGATGATTTATCTGTTTTTAATGAATTAACAGAAGCAGGCTGATGTGAACTCTCTGCTGCTGTTACTGGGATTGCTTTGCCACATGTTGCCGTTGATGTTCAGATACGCGGCAGCGCCAGGCATTTTCGTTGCTGACTCTACTCTTCAGCTGTCGAGAGCGAGTAGCATCGTCATGCTTGTAGCTTATGTTGGATATATCTTCTTCCAGCTTAAAACTCATAGGCAGATTTTCGAGTCTCAAGAGGTGATTATATATTATTTCTAAGAAACGAAGCTTAAAAATGGAAAATTATTAAATGAAACTTTTTTTTTTAGTAACGTTCCCTTTTTGTCTTTGCATGCATGAAAGTCGCAAACGAATAAATTAAAAAGTACAGGAAACTTTTGAACAAGAGGAAAAGAAAAGCAGCTGATGACAAGTACAACCATCTAGAAACCCATAAAAGAAATTTCACTTTCCTTTTCATAAAAGAGTTGGAGGTTGAAGTTAATTACAAAGTAAAAAAACCCAACTTCCAATTGTTTTTGGATTAACTTAGATCCATTGATCAAAGTGGAGAATGAACCACTTAATGAAACTTCAAGCAGGCTTGGGAAGAAATTATCTGATTGCTAATTGATTGGGCAAAAGGAATGTGATAGAAAATGATCAGACCCTGAAAATATAAGCGCCCACAGACTAACTCAAATTGATGAATGAGCAGGAAGAAGAAGACGAAGAAAAGGCAGTGATAGGATTTTGGAGTGCATTTAGCTGGTTGGTTGGTATGACACTCATCATAGCTTTGCTATCTGAGTATGTTGTGGGCACAATTGAGGTAAGCAGCCTAAATTTTTGATATATTACAGTTGCATTTACATTGATTCGAATATTGTATAACGTACATCTTGTCTTAATCAGGCTGCATCAGAATCTTGGGGCATATCCATTAGCTTTATCAGCATAATTTTGATACCCATTGTGGGGAATGCTGCTGAACATGCTGGAGCAATCATATTTGCTTTTAAGAATAAGTTGGTATGCAAACGAAATAAGTTTTATCCATTTTATCTCATTTATATATCTAACTGAACGTGGATTAATTAATTTACTGAACTGTGTTAAACTCTTTGAAACTGTACAGGACATATCTCTGGGTGTTGCTATGGGTTCTGCAACTCAAATTTCTATGTTTGCAGTAAGATTTAAGAAGCCCAAAAGCAGGTTCTTAAAACACTTGTATCTCTCATGGAATTCTGACAAATCATCTACACATTTCAGGTTCCCTTATGTGTTGTAGTTGGCTGGATAATGGGAATCCAAATGGATCTTGATTTCAGTCTGCTTGAAACTGGTTGTCTAGCCTTAACAATAATCGTCGTAGCCTTCACTTTACAGGTTCTACAATCTTATTCCCTCTTTCCTTTTCTATGACATGTTAAAATTATAGTACTTATCTCTGTATATATATATATAAACCCATTTTCTTATTTTCAGGATGGAACTTCACATTACATGAAAGGAATAGTTCTTTGCCTTTGTTACACAGCCATTGCCGCATGCTTTTTTGTTCATAAAATTCCAGCCCCATTGGGTAAGTACACCAGCTTTGGTCTCCTTATTTTCTCATCAGTAAACACTAATTCCTTGCGAATTTTGCTTTGTTAATTAGATCAAACTAATGTCAACCTGGGACTCAAACCATCATCTGGATTCTCAGCCTAGCCGGCATCGCCTTTTCTGGCGGGGTGGTCTCTAACGTACCCCCAAGTCAAGGACATTGCAGTCATCCATTTTCCCAACCCCATGACAAATATTTTCATTTCCATTTTGATAGAAAGAGGACCTTGGTGGAGATTTGAGCACTGAGAAAGAGTGTTACAGCAGCCATGAAATGTCTGAGGCCATTTTCAAGTTAAATATATGAGAAGGAACCCACTTCTCATTTGAGAATGTTTGTAGATAAACTCTGTTCCTGTGATTTCCACAATAAGGTTTTTGTCGCTGATTTTAAATTTTTAATCTCTCTTGTCTCTTCATTTACTTATGTACTTGATTTATGCCATGAGACAAATGCCATTTTACCTGTGGTGATGTAATAAATCATAAATCAATCAATAAGGAAAGCCTTCCAGATCAGAGTTTATTTATTAATTAAAACTTTGAGTTTCTTTTTTATTTTTGCTCGATTAAAAACTTTGAATTTACCATAATAAAATAAGGGAAAGAAAAAAAGAAATTCCCATGCAAAAAGGCTATGACCATTAGGTTTTAAGACCCACCAGGCTCGAGAAATAAAGCTGGTGTTTCCCTTGTTCTAGACCAAGGTTGAGGGTGAATTGGAGAAACCAAACGCTTTTTTTCATATTCTTTTTCCTCTTTTTTGCCCCAAAAGGAGAAACAAACTTTGGGAAAGACAAACTGACTGTACCAATTCCAAAGTTCCCATAGTATTTTGTGAGATTCGGTGCATGTATGGCCCTGTCCTCTTTACCTAACTGACTTATTCATTTATTTATTTATTGATCAAACACCTCTATTTGCTCAATTCGAAAGGACAGAATGAATTATTTTATTATTTTGCTTGTACATTCATTAAGCAATTTGATGTCACATCCCAAATTGAATAATGCAGTCCCCCCATGTTGCCTTTGACAGATGGAGGCTTTGCTTACATCCTGATGCATGCATCCTTTCCTTCTACTTGTTTCCACATGTTTAAACTTGTAAACAACACTTTGATTAAAAGAAAGTATTGGCAATTTGGCATGGTCGTCTCTCCCCGAACACGACTCTCATTTACCTCCATGATCATTTCTTTTATGCCATCTCCAACTGCAATGATGATGCAGCTCATCATTCTCCCCAGTCAAAGCTGGAGAGAACCCTCAACTTGGAGTAACATATATACAGTCACATGGATCCATCATTCCAGCCTGTTGTAGGCTTTTGCTGAAACATCTGAATAAGATGGTTTTTGAATATTTAACCTAATTAAGTTCATATGAATATCTAGCACCACAGTCAACTTATAGTTGTACCACCAGCATGGTTGCAGATGGCTAGCTGCTAAATTGGTAAGTCATAATCTCTCTTTCCAATCTCATATATGAAAATTAGATCTCAATTTATACAATTAAGAGTTTTTTTATTTTCAAAATATAAATATAAAATCTTTCGATTGAAATCTCATATTTTAATTATTGAATACATGATCGAAAATTAATTACGATGTCCTTGATGATTTAGTAATACCAACACGTGTGCTAGATTATCTGATTTCTTTATCATCAAGTTAACACTATTCAATTGTAAGGCAGTCATCCTCATATTTGATTACATGCACCAAAAGGATCCAAACATTTGATTACTGAGATGTGGAGAGACATAAGAATCCAATTACCCTCCAATTCTTTTGGACCAGAAAAGAATGGAAATTTTAGTTAAAAGAAAAAGGACATTAGGTTCTTTAATTTGCCCATATTGAACTGTGCTTATGAAGGAAATGTGGTCCTCAATTGCTGCTTTGACCATTGACGAGCAAACTCGGATATGATTAAAGCCACAAGAAAAGTTATTTTTAAACTCAGTTGTTACCAAGATGCCAGCATAGAATCGGCCATGGTCACAATCTTGCCAGCAGACAACACCTTAGTAGGCTTTGACGCCTCAAGAACATGCCGATCACTAAAAAAAAGGCTTAGTTAATTCTCAATAATAAATTCTTTTTAACTTAAAAGAGAAGACAATAGATTTGGAGTTTTCTGATCCTGATAACTGCTAGTGGCATATTATAATCCAATATATTAACTTGGCATGCAAGCCTGAAACCTTCCAAGAAATCCTCCCTCAAAAGAAGATGACTTCCTGTTTTCTTGAAGCAGCATATCCCCCACCATTTTTTATTCATCGAGAATGTAATTAATTAGAAAAAGTGATCAAGTCCTTTAATGGGATTTAACTCAAGAGTTTGTATTGCGTTACATCTATGCTGCCAGCCTAAGCAGGTGTTTATTTGACTGATTAGAAAGACTGTTAGAAGCTAATTGTAAGATACATTATCTTGGATAGGTGTATTTCTTCTATAAAGATGGTTCAAAGTTTAGACAGAGCCAAGCTAGCCGAGTTAGAACTGATGGCAGACAGGGAATGCAATAGAGAAGCAGAAGCTGCCAGTAACAATGTTGCCATTATCTTTGGGGTTACTGGGCTTGTTGGAAGAGAGCTAGCCAAAAGGCTAATCTCAAAATCCAAGTGGAAGGTCTATGGCATAGCTCGAAATCCCGAGAGGATACCAATCAAAAGTTCCGGCAGGTACCATTTCATATCCTGTGACCTGTTAGATCCTTTGGAAACCAAACAGAAACTCTCTGTTTTACAGGATGTGACTCACATGTTCTGGATCACTTGGGCAAGCCAGTATCCCCTGGATAGTCCAGAGTGCTGTGAGCAGAACAAGGCCATGATGTCCAACGCCTTGAGTGCCATCCTCCCCACAGCCAAGGCATTGAAGCACTTTTGTCTTCAAACTGGGATGAGTCATTATGTACCTGTGAAAGGGGAAACAGCTCATTTGTTTGATGAAGAATGGCCGAGGGCGGCAAATGCTAGCTGCAACTTTTATTATGTCCTGGAGGACTTGCTCCATGAGACGCTGGCCGGTAAGGTGGCTTGGTCTGTGCATAGGCCTGGCTTGATAATGGGTAGTTCTCATAGGACTGTGTTCAATTTTATAGGAAGTTTATGTGTTTATGGTGCTATCTGTAAACATTTAAACCTCCCTTTTGTGTTTGGAGGGACAATGGAGTGTTGGGAAGAAAGCTATATGGATAGCTCTGATGCTCGGCTAGTAGCTGAACAGCAAATTTGGGCTGCCACAACTGATGAAATACCTTCCACTGATGGCCAGGCGTTCAACGCAATCAATGGTCCGAGTTTTACTTGGAAGCAGATATGGCCAACTCTTGGAAAGAAATTTGGAGTCACAGTGCCTGAAGACATGTTTTGGGAGGATTTTTGGTTTACAACAGCCATGAGAGACAAGAAACAAGCATGGGAAGAAATTGTGATCAAGGAAAGTCTGATTCAGACAAAGATGGAAGATTTGGCCAATTGGCAATTCTTGGACATTTTGTTTCGGGTTCCTGTGAAACTGCTGGGGAGCCGAGGTAAAGTTGACCGCCTTGGTTTCACAATGAGAAGCAAGACACTGGATTCAATCTTGTATTGGATTGATTTCATGAGAGATGAAAAGTTCATTCCCTAGACATTTCCTCCTCTTTTCTGTGTTTATTGTTTCTTCTCGCTTTCATCTCTCCCTCATAGCTTGTTTGGTTTCATTTGGAAGCAAATCAATAGACAAAAGACCCCCATATTGTGATCACAGAGGCTCATTTGCAAATTAAACAATGTAGATTTCTTGTCTAAACAAATTTCCCTCTTGTTCCTGTTTTCGGAACTTAAACCATCAAAACAAGTCTATGCTGCACAGGGAGAGCAGCATAGGCCCCCATTCATCTATTGTCTAAACTTACAGCAATTGAGAATTAGACAGAGTTAAGAGAGAGAAAATGGAGTTCTGTACTTAAATAACTTTCAGGGTGTGATTCCCGAGTTTGACCTTAATCAAGATGGTCATATACAGTAACAAATGCTACTGCTACAGTTACAATACTAGAGATTATTTGGTTTGTGTTTGCATTCTATGTTGTAATGATCCTAAAGAATTGTTTCAGTCAAAATCTGTAATCAGTTTGATCAGTTGGTTGCTATACCAATGAGGACAAAGTTAAGACGGTATTAAAGAATGTTGGGAAGGATATCTGCATCTTGATGAAGTATTGGCTCTTACAGAATCTGTTTGTGCTCAAAGTTGGATGATGACCACCTGTCACGTGCTGATGCACAGAGCTTTTGCAATAGTTAAATTCATCACTCATCTTTTCTGGAAGTTGAGAAATCTCACTGAGAAAGCAAAGGCACCAAAAAATAGGACTGAAAAGCCGACTAGTGCGGCCACTGAAACTCCGATCATCCCAGAATCAATGCCGAAAACAGTGTGTATATACTCTTTCACAGTGCCTTGGAATGTTGGTTCGACAATCATGGTTTCCACATCACCAAGCTGAGAGCTGATGATACCATTTAAAGTCCATGCAGTAGGGCAGATGTAGTAGAACCAGATCCACCATCCCGGAATTCTCTGCAGTTCAAAACAGAAAAGGAAAAAGTTAATGTCGGTTAGTTTAGAAACCACTAGGGTTGTGCTCTAGAACATTAGATAAAATACAATTCGTTTTCATCATGTAATTTTCTATGGAAAGGAATCTAAGCCCTTCTCCATCTAACCCCACCTCTATGGCTTGGCATCATATAAAGCACATACGGTTGATAAGACACCCAAAGATTTTAAGGATTAACGTGGACAAAAGCCTATAACACTCTTACACTATGAGTAGATTTCAGATAGGCACGTCCAATTTTTATCAGAACACAACGCTGTTCAAATGCATTGGAGTGGCCAAATAGGTCATCTCATCCCATAGCCATTATGTTTAACAAACAAAAAGTGTCAACTGATAAAGCATATAACTAAGGGGATGGCAAGAAAAGAAACATAGCTGAAACACATTACCAACGCTTCAATAAGATTCAACTTCACATGGCTTCTTTTAACTGGCAATTTGGAAAAATCACACCCCTTACATGTAATCAATGTGCTTCTGATGTGATGATTTGACATAATATGGAAGAAATTAGAAAACGAATTGGCTAAGTGAAATCAACACGATTGTACTTGAGGGGTGCTTGATTCTCTTTAGTCAAAAGTTCACTTACTAATGTTGCTGTTTACTACGAAGCGAAAAAAGAAAATAAATTGGCAGAAAGTCTTTTAAACTACTGGCCAAAAGCAATGGTTACAATAAAAAACATTTCCCAGATATTTATTTGTAGAGTACTACCACATATTTTATAACAACAAATGCCCCAGTTTCCTTATCATGGAACAAATTGTCTACTTTCAACTTTTAGCAAGTTGCCCTTCAAAGGCTTGTGGTAAATTACCAGTCTAACAATGCTTCTTAACCAATTAAAGAAGATGGAAAAGATCTAGAGAAATATTATTAACTCCATAGAAAGAGATCAGCTGTAGAATATGCAGAGAGCATTGTACTACTTACCGGCTTTGGGATAAGAAAACCTGAGAGGAGATTCCATAAAGAGTAAAAGGCAGAAGAGACGACAGCAGCCATTTGCTGAGAAGGTGTGAGACCAACAACCATCAAACCATAAAAGGTGAAGTAGGTGAAGGTAAGGAACATGAAGAGAAGATAGAGGAAAATTTTTCCTGCAAAAAAAGAGAGAGATTCTTATAAGTAAGATGCATTACAGAAAGTTGGTTTACATAGTACTCACCAGGAAATATTCCTTTGGTTTCAAAAGTACACATTTCATTTCTTTTGTCTTCCAGTAATTACTACTTATTATAATCAGAAATTGGATTCATGGAACACTTTTGTTCCCCATCAAAGAAAAAAAAACGACAAATCACTTTTTCTTGTTTAATATTGAATAGTAATGAACATAAAGATAAGATGGCAATGAAAGACGGGCTAGCTTATCATTCTCTAACAGGTTGGCCCCCCTTGGAGTTGAGGATAGGTAAATCCAAACCGTTTAATATAGTACTAAAATAACCTTCAAAACCAAAACATCAAATCCTTTATAAAATTCACCAATCTTCAATATCCAATCCAGAGAAGAGTCTGGTATAATTGACTGTACTTACCAACCAAAGAAGACTGACTGTCTATTTTCATTCATTGCTCAATAGGCAGACGGGACATACAAAGAAACTATTAGTAAACATTTTTCATTTATCCAGCTCATTCATCTGAAGAGACTGGTATATCTGTGATTTGTTTCATACATAAGTTTTCTGTTTGTTGAATACAAAGCCCTGTTTGTTTAGGGAGCAAGGCTGGGAATGCTCAAACCAAATACGTTTTGAAAATTCAGGAATCAATTTCTAAAAAAATTTTATTGCTCGCTCAGTGAATAAACTCCAAGCAGTTTTGGACCCCTCCCCCACCGAAAACGGCATATATGATCTTCCTATTAATGGATGAAAGCTATCTTATCAACTACTAACTTAATTAGTACGGAAAGATATATTGATTGGGCCAAATTTGAGCAGTAAGGAGGGGGGAAGGTTTGGGTAAAAATCTTAAGTATAATCCCTAATGCTCTTTTTTGTACTTAATAATAACATCAAGGCAACCATCACTCTTGGTAAAAACAATCAGAAAAGCTCCACAATAAACAAGGCATTGGTAAAGGAAGATACAGAATCTTACCAGCTGTTCTTTCAAAATTAATCATGAAATATGTGATGACCCCATACAAAATTGTCTGACCGGCAATGTATGGGAGCTCCACAAGACCCTGTTCATAAAAGAATTGAAACATTTTAGCAATTTAGTCAAAATAAACAGTACTGAAAACAAATTTCTTTCAGGACCATGCCAATTACCTGGGCTCCTGCATAAGCAGTGGGAGCATACATTCCTGCTGCTTTCTCTCTATAGAATACTGTTCTCTCAATGGATACAACTGGTTGTACTGAGGAAGCATTACTGACCCCAAGAAACAAGCATGAGGCATAAAGGGCACCCATAACCATAAACAAACCTTGAGTTGTATCTCTGCAGAAACAATTTATATACCGAATGGTTTAGTAGGTTTGTAACAATGGCAGAAAAAAGTGACACCATAAATATACCAAAAATTCTTCTTTTCAAGGACCATGTTTATAGAATTAAAAAGCAAGGTAGTGTTTAAAATAAAATTAACTGGAAATGAGTTTACATTAATAGCCTACTCTTGAATATTATGAAATTCAAAAGGGGAAAAAGAAATATTCATCAGAAACAGAGCCCAAAAGAAGGAAACGATAATTTATCAAAATCAACAATGGAGGTCCAACTACAAACAATGATTTTGTTCAAGCCATTTTCTAAGTATTTGAAGTGTTAGCACAGAAACATGAAATAACTAAGATTACTTGCCTTTGGGAACCAACATCCCAGAACACGGAGCCTAATATTAGTGCGAATACCATCGTAAAGACCAATCTCACCAAGTTGTATTGTGGACTTCTCCAATACACAAGGTTTTGCTTCCTCAGGCAAATCAGAAACTGAGACAGTTGATTTTGCGAGTATGAGGAAGAAAACTTTAAAGGTTGTGAACCAGGAGGTGGAACACTCAGACGCATAATGGAATCTTCCACTTCCCTATAACAAGGATTAAAAATATTCATTTATGAATGCCAAAGCAAATTAAATTAAGAACTCAAGGCAGGTTGATTTAACCATACCAAAGAACAAAGTATATATTAAGTACTTGTCTCATCTTGCTTGGTTTAGTAACATGACATCACAATGATTACCTGTACTGCTCAGAATTTTTGTATATATCTGCGAAGTCTCTACCAATTCTCTGCTCTACTGCAGGGCTAGTAACCTCAAGCATCCACGTCGCCGGATTGTATCCATATGGAATTGATGGAATTCCACTAATTCCCTGTATAAAGAGAACAAATGTGAAACCTCTCCTAAGGAATTGCCATTCTGATCATTAGTATTTTAAATTGTGAATATGCTGAAATCTGGGTAGATAACTACATAAAAGTCCAAAGGAATAAGAGAAAATAATATGTGCTCCAAGGATGGATTACATTCAAATGGAACTTTCAGAAATTAGAAAAGAAAACTTTGGATTTAAAGGATAAAGCTTGGCATTGGTGTTAATGTTGCATACTAATTACTCTCAAGTGTTCCAGATAGTCTGGAACCATAAAATGCCAAATAAAGATCTCACATGTATCTGAGAGTAATCTTTTTGAGCATGATGCTAATACCTCGTGAAATATCTGTAACATATCACTCAAGACTTGCAACCTTCAATGAAAAATTTGTAACTTTTCCAGGTTTATTTCTTGAACTTTTTAATTTTTCTGTAACTGATGGGTCAAAATTTATCAACACAATGCTTCTAGTAGTAAATAACGCAGGCCAGGACCATCTTTGCCTTCTAAATGTGTTAAGGGGTCAAAAGACAGAGGAAGGCAACTTGCACTTTTATAGCTTAGACATAAGAACAACAAGAAAAGGAAGGAACAAAAACTCTGCTCATGAGCAAATATAAAAGAGGGTATCATCTTATTCTGTTAAGTTTTTCTTCTTGATACAATGATGAACTATACGAATTCAAGAACCTACAAATAATAATAACATTGATAATGCAAGGTCACCTGGAAATAGTCTATCAAAATCTGTGAGTTAGCTCCAAGCTTTCCTCCATATATAACCTGACCTCCTCGTTTCATAAGCAACAGCTGCAAAAGAAAATTTATGGGCAAATTCATATGAAAAGACACAAACATGTATTATGCACAACTCTTGTATTAACTTTGCAATATAACAACTATAATCAGACTCACCTCATCAAATGATTCAAAAATTTCAATACTGGGTTGGTGAATAGTGCACACCACAGTTCTTCCAGTATCAACAGTATTACGAACAGTTCTCATCACAATTGCTGCTGCCCGTGCATCAAGTCCAGATGTAGGCTCATCCATGAAAATAATGGAAGGATTTGCAACAAGCTCCACTGCAATAGTTAAACGTTTCCTCTGCTCTGTTGATAAGCCACTGCTTCCTGGTAAACCAACTAAAGCGTTCCTAAGTGTATCAAGCTCTACCAAACGCATCACTTCTTCAACAAACTCCTGTAAGGAAATGCAGAAAAATTATATAAAAAATGCAGTGAAAGTAACTAGATTAAAACAAATATAAATGTACAAAGAGTTATCAGCTCACATGTCTCTGGACTTTGCTAATTTCTTTCGGAAGGCGAAGACTGGAGGAAAACCAGAGAGACTCCTCAACTGTCACTTGAGGAGAATGTATATCATTTTGCTCAACATATCCAGAAACTCTGGCAAATGTCTTCTGTTCCTTTGGGTAACCTGATATCTTAATATCCCCTTCGATGTACCCGCTAGTTTTCCTTCCAGCAAGCACATCCATCAAGGTAGTCTTTCCTGCTCCACTTGACCCGACTAAAGCTGTAAGAACACCTGGTGAGAATACTCCACTAACGTTTGACAAGAGCTGCAATCTCCTTTCAGGTATGCCATGTGCACTCATTTCCTGAGATATTCAACCAGATGAAATAGGAAAATGGAAAAAGAAGGTTTCATATTCGTTAAAGATTCCAAAACTCCAAGACCCAAAAACCACGAGACAAACAAACCTTGGGCATATCAACATAGTAATTGATATTATGAAAAGTCATTGTTAATGGTTGAAATGGCAGAATCATTCCCTTCTTTTTACTGCCGCGGTGATCAGACGGAACACCTGATTCCAAGTCCTCACTTTCAACTGCATAGATAAGTCATAATTTTGTGAAGGAATGATCAGATTCCTTTAAAAGAGGCACAGATGCCCTACACATTGCAAAGTAAAATTATGTTGCATATATCAAAGATGACTAACCATCATTCCTAACAGAATTTTCTTCTGAGTCATCAAGTGGAATAATTGCCTTGGCTTTTCTGAGTGCTACGGTGAACAAATATAACAGAAAGACTTCTATGAGTATTTAGTTACATAAAGATAAAGTGTGGAGAAAGAAAGCTGTGTATGCATTTGATAAGTAAAAGGAAAACTCACGATTAAGGTAAGCTAAGGCCAGTGTCACAATGATGTTGAAAAGCACGGCATAAAGTAATAACACACCAACCCCAAGCCAATACCAATATCCATCAGAAGGTAGACCATGTGAATAAAGAATGTTATATCCGACAGTATTGTTCCCAATAGCAGATATCTGCAAGATGTCTCAACAATTACACGCCTAGGCATATAAACCGATATCAATTAACAGCCAATTGAAGGAAGTGTTTATTAATGCACCTTATTCCACCTTGAGGCAGTGAATTCATTAACAGAAATTGCTCTTTGTCCATACTGTAGTGGTGACAACCAAGAAGCCCAAACCCACCAAGGTTTAACCTTGTCTGAAAAAAGAATAATCAACCAATCAACTAACACTATCTTATCTTCCATTCCGAAGTAAAACTTACCACATCATACCTTTTGGTATAAGAAATCCACCCAACAAAAATATAACTAAAAGTGCAGCCGATCCAAATGTATTTGCAACGACTGTATCTCGTGCGATTCCAGCCAACATTCGGAATAGACCAATTGCCATTTGGTGCACTGCAAAGTTTAGGAACATGAAGCGGAAAAACCTACATTTAAAAACAAGAATTAATTGGAAGAAATTACTAAGAGAGAAAAACATCATCCATCAGAGTGAGTGAAATAGAAGATACCTCCCAGCAGCAGGGGCAAAACCAACACTGTAGTATACAACAGAAGACCACACGACCGACTCAACAACGGAGTAAGGTACACGTAGAATCCAACTGACCACAGACCATACCCATGCAGGATGAAATAGATTATCTCGCTGCTTGTAAAAGACTGGGAGTCGAAATATCAGAAGGGGTAGCTCCGAAAATCCATTGAACATCATATGCACTACCCCAAAGAAAAGGCAAGAGAGGTAGAGGTTGCCATTAGTCTCATCTACTGGATGTAGTCTTGTTCGTAGAAAAATTGTGCTTGTGACGAATCCGACAAATGCAACCTTAAAGATGTGTAATACATAAATTTCAAAAGTGAAATACAATTACAAAAACTTGAAACGAAAAATAATAAAAAAATCATAGTACTAAGTTCCTATGTAATTGCAATCAACAAACGGAGAAAAGAGGCAAGGTATAAAATGAACAAAGCAGAATTATTTTTTGTAACAGACTATTTGCCCTGCATCTTGGATAAATAAAATGTCCATTTTTCCAAAAACAAAAAGAACAAAGCGGAAGTAACAGACTAACAGTCCATATATTATCAAATCATAGATGGTTAAGAATATTGGTATACACATCGAGAAGTAAAATTCAGAAGTAAATATATATAACAATCGCAGAAGTGGCAAGCAAAGCATACCTGGCATGTCCTGAAAATGTAAAGAAAACTATGCCTGGTGATTAGTAGTTTTTCTCGTGCAAAGCACGTTCTCAAAAGTTCCCATTTTGATGCAGCAAATCTTGTTTTGGACAAAGCTGAAGGATGATTTCGGGATTTATCATATGGAACACTAAGTGTTGACTCTAGAGACCTTCCGAATCTGGAATTTTTAAAAGCATTGGCCATTTCTGAAGCAGGAATGAACACATATGGCTTTGAAGGATCAGCCCAGTATTGAGCTTGATCCTTTTTAGAGGTCACCTGGCAAGTGTAACTTGTTAGGATAATACTTAAGAAGATCTAAACATAGAACTAGCAGTGAGGAAAATAAATACCTCTTGAAGAAAATCTGCAACACCCTTACGCGGTGGCAATTTGAATCCTAATGACTCAAAGAATTCCAAAACTTCTGCTCGAGGGCCCTGATACACCATATATCCTTCTGATAATAGAACTAGGTCATCAAACAGCTCAAATGTCTCAGGTGCAGGCTGTAGAAGAGCCATAAGTACAGTTCCTTCCATTAGATGAACAAAATTTCGCACACATTTTACAATTTGGAATGTTGTAGAGCTATCAAGTCCAGTAGATATTTCATCCATAAAAAGAGTTTTTCTCGGCCCAACAACCATCTCTCCTGCATAAGGATTGTGCTGACTGTTAGAAAATAACGGAGAGTATCACAGAATGGAGACTGGATTATAAAAATCATTCAAACTTTAACCTCTCTAAATTAAAATTCAAAATGAATGATAAGCCTCAATAAAGCCATTGCTATTTGCAGAACTAATTTATATTGCATTAAAAACCTTAACCAATTAGTTAACTGTCCTCAACCAAGCATCCTCCTATAGTGCACATGTTTGTGGTGAGAGAATAACTTATCTTGAACGAAAATTTCCCCATTATACATCAAGCCTTCCCATGAAGTCATCAACATTTAGAACAAATGCAAGATATCATGCATCCCATCAATAATTATTGGTATGAATTCCAATTATAATAAAACTATAAGAAAATTAGTAAAATCCTCATCTGTCTGAGGACATTAAGATTTGAAACCCAATGCCCTAGCTGCAGGGGAGGACAATGTAAGTGATAAGAATCTGACAAAATTGACTGGTAAGGAAATGGTATCCAGATAGAAAGAGACCTGTAGTAACCCTTTTTCTTTGGCCACCCGAGACACCCCTGAGCATATCATTCCCAACCACGGTGTCAGAACATACATCAAGACCAAGCACTTTCATGACATAATCTGTTGAAATGCTATGCTTTATACCGCCAACAGATGACGCCTGTGCAAAATCAAAGAAGTAAATAAAAATCTTAAATCAGGAAAGGAGTAAACACTCAAAAATAAATGCACAGATAGTTAATATAAATTTTTAAAAAGGTGACCTTCATGAAAGCATCAATCTCTGGGACTGGACGTATCTTCCTCTCCTTTTCTAAATTGGCTAAATCTTTCATATACTCTGCGAGTAGATAGAAATATAAAAAGTGCATGAGAAAAGTAGTCAACTGAAACAGAAGTTAGAAAGCTTAACAAGGTTATAACAAAAAGAAGACGAGGGATGCAGTTTATAACAAGGTTAACTACCAAAGCTTGGGACACAAGAGTATATACAAAAAGAAAACGACAAGTCAAATCACAGGAAAAATGGGTTGTTCCTGCTCATGGCCTCGGTCATGAGCTTACTCCACTTCTTAACAAAAAAAAAAGGCCTACTCCACTTCTAAAAGTGTCCGGTAATTAGCAGGAGACTAAAAACATTGAGGCACAATGTAACATCAGAAACATCATTATATTTTTCCTTTTTTTGCTGTGATGATGAAATTTAAGAGGACAATAATAGTAAGTAAGAAACACAAAGTTGAAAATCTAACGTTAAAGTGAACTACAAGTATAACTAACATTTCCAGATAGTGGAAGTTAACAAACCTGCCAAGCCTTCACTTGCACCTTGACATCTAGCAGCAAAATCAAAAGTTTCTCGTACAGTGAGCTCTGGAATGTGATTATCTGTTTGGCTAATGTACGCAGAAGTCCTTCTAACATAAAACTTATCAAGTTTTGTGCCATTGTATGTGATTTCACCACTTGTCTGCAAAACATCAAAAGAAGTTTCTTATATTAACAATTACAGCTACCTTTTCTAAACTTAGACTGTGCGGCAATGACATGTTTTCACAGTATAGTTTCGTCGTTGCTTTAAATGTTGATCCTTCAGGAGGGATAAGAAAGCTTGGGCTAACATCCCTGATAATCCAACGGACCCGATATACTACCTAGGACTAAAAGGTACAAATCTGTCTTTTTATAGGAGTTTCCCAGCTCATAAGCCCGAATTTATTCATGAGAAAACAGTTTCGTTGACCATTGACCGTTGAATTTTCATTGTAAAGATTTGGCCTCTCAGCAGGAGCTGTTCAGTGTTCACGAATTGCAACTACTATGGGCAAAAAGCAAGTTGAAAAGTGATACGGAGTGATTCTTGATAATGACAGTAATTAACAAGCATGCACTGAGTTACATGTGGTTTGCTCAAGAGCAGATATGCAACAATGACTAACCTTCAAAGTCTTGTCGTCAAGTTTCCCAGCAAGAGCTAAAAGCAAGGTGGATTTGCCCGATCCTGGAGGTCCCAACAGCAAGGTCATCCTAAAAGAAGCAAAATATTTGTAGAAAAAATATTAGTTGCAACTTTGGTAGTATTATCATTAAAATGGTTGATAAAACTCGTGCAAGTAGTTACAAACCATCTCCAATAAACTGTGATTTTCCAAATGCTTTTTGGTTGCTAATTGAAGATATATTGAGTCCATGTCAACCATGGACAAGAAAGAAAGAATTAACAAAGATGGTAGTAATACCTTCCTGGTTTAACAACACCACTGACGTTTCTCAATATGTTTAACCGGAATTGTTTAGGACGTAATATCCTTAAACTTGCTGCGATTCTCTGTATTGAAATCAACACAAGTATGGTGTTACTATGTATAGAACCAAGAGAAAATTAAGAGAAGGGAAAAGAAAGATACTTAAGATACTAAACCTCAAAGAAGTCACGAGTAACGTTGATTAAAGTAGGTAAAGCTCTTGAGCCAATTTGCGCATCCGCCTCGACATTGAGGTTCTGGAACCTTACTTCAATCTTTGCCACCTCCATCCCAACTCTGTCAAAAGTTTTTTTTTTAAATAAATAAATCTCAACCATAATCAAAGATCAAAACTCAAAAGAAATCACATGAAAACGTGATACCTATCAAGGCGTTCTTTCATAGCAGAGAGAAGCCAATAATTATCTTGGTCGTCCGTAGCCAACGCTTTCTTCACAAGGAGTTCTCTTCTAGCTCGATCAAGCTTTGTCACATCAATCGCCTCCGTCCCTCCGTTTTCTCCTCCTCCTCCAGCACGTTCATGCTCCGAAGGAGTCCTTCTCAGAATCGCGATATGTCCTCGCTTCACCGACGGCAAGCGCGATATTGCTTCCCACATAAGCTCTTCCTCATCTTGCTGAACGGCCTCCGCATTGGACGGTCTATGAAACGACTCTCCAACCGCCTCCATATCGAACTCAAAATATTCGCTTCCATTCGAGGCCGCCATAGCCTCCGTTTCTCTGTTTTTTCTTCGTAAAAGCTTTCAGAAGAGGGGTGAAGGTACTTATACAGAAAACCAGAGTTTGAGTTGTAAGGGAACGCTGAATAGCTGGTACGAAGCTGTGCCGGGAACTTTGAAGATCTAAATAAAAAACCTGAATTACCCTTCCTTTACATTAGGAAGAACAGGGGTAAAACCGATATTTTAGACTTAGAAGCTTGTAAGTTTGTTCCTAAATGCGTGAGTCGGTTTTCTTTTTTTTTTTCCTTTACCCGATTCCTACGTTCAAATAAATAAGCGCTGCAACTAACACTGACACGTGTTTCAACCTTTTTTTTTTGCTATTTTTTCCCTCTTTTCCATATTTTTCGCACAAGAAATACTTTTGAATTTTAAAGAAAATTTAACACTTAGATATTTGAAATATTTCATCAATTTCAAATATTTCCCATCATCACATATAATCTATTTAGGATGGTTGAATGAAGTGGTTTATGATATATATAAAGAAATTATTAACTAAAATTCTTCTTAATTACCAAGTTTAGTTAATAATTATAAATTTAAACCTAAGGTTTCAATGCATGTTATGTTGGTTTATTTATTTAACTCGTGTTTTAAGATTGAACCATTCAAAAAATATTAATATTTATAATAAATTACTACATATAGCATGAAAAATAACATTTTTTACAATAACTTCAAAAATTCATAAAATATATATCGAAAACTAATAAATTGACAAGTTATAGAAATAAGTAAGTCGAAATTTATATAGTGAAATATTCTTTAAATATAAAAGTATATACTTAAGTATTGGTTTGTGGTATACAGCTAGATACGGTGGCCTCATGTAATCAACTAATCATCAAAGTTGCAAATTTAGTTTGCTTTTGCATACGAGGATAGAAGAAGAGGAAAAGGTTACCTTTTCCACTGCCCAAAGGAGAAGAAATTAACGTGTCAATCTCACTTTGCATTACGTATTGGATGACCTTAGCTAAAGCTGATAACTTGTTTACGCATCGTAGTGTTCGGTTCAGCTTTTGCATATTTTTTAACTTTTTGGTCTGGGAAATTTTCCAGAGGCATGTGATTAACTGTGAGCCAGCACCAAACTAAGATGATTCTTTATGCTTAGGTAGTGTGAAATCTGATGATTTCTGCTACATGACACGACAGCCTTAGCGTTAGGCTGACGTGATGATTTGTCACGTGTAGGTTTAAGGGTTTTCCTTGCACGGAAACAATAAGATTTCAAGCAGATAATAAGGGCTCATGTTTGTTGAATATGCTTGAGGGGATGACAAAGCTCATTGAAATGGCAACTATGGTGACCAAGGGATGAAGCCGTGGGTCACACGTATAGGTTCTTCCTGTTTTATTGTGCTATTAGTGCAGATAATGCTAGTCTATAGCTAATTACTTTGATAGAGCAACACCAAATTCTAACAGAGGAACAGCTCCCTTCATTGAGCTAGCTTGATTTTGACCGCCAAGGACCAAATTTTCTGACTTTTAAAGGGGATTTACGATCGGAACCCAGAGCAGTAAGGGTTTGGTGCCATGCAAAAATCAATGCTCAGAAAACAAAAAAGACACAACGATAAATACTAACTCAGCTACTTTATCAGTGATGAGAAGAGAGTTTTTGCTGAAGGGAAAAGGAGGCTAGGCATGTTAGTGACCTGTACAGCATTAGCAGATGGGAGTTTTCAAACCCAAAACAAAAAAGCTTGTCCATTGCAGACAAAAGATTGATCCAGAGCGACCATGTTCCTTACTCAGCGTTTCGCCTTTCGACTATAACGGGTTGTTTGCTTCTCAGACTTTTTGACCTTAACATTCTTGCCTTTGAAGGTGAATTTGTCATCATCAGAATCATCATCATCTTCATCTCTATACTTCTTGCCTCGCTTCTTGCCATCTCCTCCAAAGACAATAATTTTCCTCACATCTAACGGTTCTGCAACGCCTAACTTCTCCTTTGGCCTCCAAATGAACAGAGACCTAAGGAAACAGATTATATCAGATCATGAAGATTAATGACAACATAAACAATGATAAACTTCACAACAACATGAAAAACGAAGTAACTTGACACTGAAATTATCTGCTGTCTCATAGATTCTTACTAATCGTCTCCATTTATAAGATCTAAATTGAACAATAGCTATAACCTAATCACAGTCATTTAGTCTAAGCTTTGCAAAATCAGATCAACAGGAAACCAACATTTCTAGACCACTAACTTGAATTTATTAGATGTAAAATATCAATAGTCAAACAAAGCTTGAAAGTAAATCTTGCTTTGCTCATGTACCTCTTCCATCATTTGAGACAAATACCATCCAGACCCACTACACATGAAAGAGTGGACAGACTGTCCTAACACTATTGGCAAAATCATATGTGCTTAAATATTGGATGCCCTCGCATGTTTCTTCCCTAGCAGCTAAAACATAATAATGAGACAGTCAACAAGAAAACATACTATCAACCAAACACTTCATTGCCAAAAGGGCTTCATGACAAGTTATAGAGGCATGAAAATCAGTATCACAGAATGCGGACTAAAGCAGAGAACAAATTCCAACCTTGAACTACCAGTTGCCAAAACATCATCTCGTGGATGTAGTTTGTTCACAGGACTAATAGTAGTAATGTTCGGATCCATAACCTCAGCTACTAAATGCCCTGTGTTGATATCTATGAAATCAATGGGATGTAGGGCAGTTCCATTATAATTTTCACTTATGTAGCGACCAATAACTGCCAGAGACTCTGATGGATCCTGCATAAAAAGTAACAATGGAATCTTTAAAGGTGAAAGCATACATAATAAACCAATAATGAAGTGTCTTCATATCAAATTTTCTAACCTTGGGATCCCATTCAGCTCGGAAAGGCGTCAAATGTCGATTGAAATCATGACTATGTACAATTTCTCGACTTGGTGAGTCCAAATTACCAAAGATGGAATCCCATATACGAAGGCGATTATCCTGAGATGTGGTAAGAATTTTGCTGCCAGACAATGGAGAGAAATAGGCAGAGTTAACAACACGCCTATGCTCTAGGTTATAAAGAGCAGATCCAGCTTCTAATCGACGCATATCCCACAAACGAGCCTGAGGTGATAAGAATATTTTATTGTTAGAAAAGTTATGCAAACTTACATGCAAAAATTGAGTATGTGTCCAGACAGTCTTTAAAGTTTTTGTTACTGATGATAGTAGCAAGAAAAACACAAAATCCCCATGTATACTTAGGTATACAAAAGGCTGCAACAGCTTAATATCTAGAACAAAATATGATGTGATGTAATTAGAAGCCTTACAAAGTGATCATTTCCACAGCTCAACAAAAGATCTGGTTGAACAGGATTACAGTGTAGACCGACGACTTTGCTTCTTTTCTTATGGATCATAATTGCCTTCCCAATTCGGCTGTTGGAGCGAGTGTCCACCCTGGATACAATAAAGAAATTTCCAAATGAATTGACTTTAACACTCAAATTTCTCAAACAATGAAAACTCATAATTTCATATTTTTGGGACTTGAAGAGTTTAAAATGAATGCATGGGAAAGAAAATTACTCACAAGTAGAGGAAACCAAAGTTATCCGCCACAAGCACAGCACCTTTCTCTGAGTTAATATCCATGCCATAAAGCATCCTCCAACTGCCTGGCCCCTAAAGATGTAAGACATATTAGTCATGCTTGATAATATATTGAGAAACAAAATACAAATGATGCAGGTAAAAACTACCTTTTCTTCCATTTTTAGTTTTACGCCTTTTGTCCCACCCACCTGAGTGGCCAGCATGAAGGGGGCAGGAAGGCTCCAATGTGAACTCTCCTATCTCTACTTTTCTTACATGTTTCTATTTTCTTTATTAACTGCTCTGTTCAGCTAAAATGTACTTAAATAAACACTGCCACGTCATAGTCTTCCAACTAAGAAATGCAACCACCAAGTTTTTCAACTTATAAAATTATTTTTTTACAAATTACAGAAATCAAATATATCAAGCATCCTAGCCTCCCAAGCTTAAAAACAAATAAAAGGCATTTCTACTTGAACTTGCAGATTAATAAGGGCAATATATCATCCATACGGATTCAAATAAGTGAATTAACATGTATTTTGATCAGAGGGTGAACATGCAAAAAACACATTTCTGCATTGTTAGTTATTATAATTTTATAATATTATCAAAAGCATCAACAATTATGAATCATTCGTATTCAGAGAGTGATGCATAAAGCATAAGATCTTTGGTCAAGGAAACTCTCTTGTGTTAGCAGCATTATCAAGAAAATAATAAGAAATAAAAAGCATAAGATATAGGGAAAAACAAGGTTATCACAAATGATATGCAAATGCTGAAGAAGAAAACTGCAAAGGAATTGTTACCTGCCAACCATCAGGATTAAGATTCATTAAAGATGTTGAGATTCCAGTCTCCAAGTCAGTGCAACTAACAGTTCCATCTGAGGATGCAGCATATATTGTACCATCATTTGCAGGACTGAACCTGCAAGGATTTGAGACTACTGATTCTGAAACACTAAACATGCGCTAAAGAGTCTACAAAATAGAATTATATCCATGTACATTTCTTTTCTTACACAAAGCCACAAATACATATGCCCTTGTGTAATTTTATGCAGACAAAGTAAGATACAGCTTCAAACAAGGATCACTCACCTCATGTTATTGAGTATACACGAGTGTATGTTTCCATAAACTGTCTTTTCATGCACTTTAGCAAAATCCCAGACTCCAAGTTGTCCTTTCTTTAAAAAGAATTATAAAAAAGAGAGATAGATACCTCATTTTCAGAATCTTGGTTAACATAATCGTAAAACAAGTACCAACTCATTATCTAAACGAGGATAACCTTGTCTCCTGACAAAAGGATGTGATTGTATGTGGGATGGAACTCCAAACTCGTTACCCTTCTACTGTGGTATCTGATAGCGGCACAATTCACTTGATCTGGGATCACATATGCTGGCTTTATCTATAGGTGAAATAAAAGAAAGTAAAATAAATTCATTTTATGAATAGAATCACAGAATATCCCTACGAGATCACCATAGAACAGATAATTTCAAGGGTTCATAAAGGTTCGATCGAACAAGATCAACCAACATCAAATTGTAAACATAGTCTACCCTTAAGCGTAAACTGATTAAATATAAGCCCAAATGCAAAGAAAGCAGAGTTTCTCGCACCATAGGGTGTAATCGACTAAATCAGGAATTTTCAAATCTATAATATTATCACATTGCTGCTATAGACGTTGTCTCAAAAAAAGATTGACAAATAAAAATCTCAGTGTAAAAAAATCTTGAGAAGGCAGACAGTAGAACCTTAAGTTTGCAAAAATGTTAAGCCTTGATATAAGTTGCAAGCCACATCCAGGATATCAGCATTTCCCAATTCAATTTCCACTAAAAACTTTTAAAACTAGAAAATTTGATGTTAGACTTACAGTCAACCTCTAAAAAGTCAAAAATAATCAAGGAACAGTAAATTCACATTCCATATGTCCAAAAAGGTGATTACAAAAAACTGACATAAATGCAAACTATAGAGCCCCATTTTGCTTCGTAATGGTAACAGATGGAAGTGCTTGACAGACGTGTGACAACAACTAAACTACCTGGATGGTTTGCCTAACTATTTCAGTTTGCAAACAATGTGGCATGGTAAGTAACAGATTAAATGACATTTCAAATGGCATACAATATATTGTCAAAGAAGATAACTTGAAGATGCACAAGATTTACAATCTTAACTCTTGCCGCTAAGTTACATCTTAAAAGGATCACCAAAAATATTACTCAGCTGACAGACAAATGAATTACATGTGGAAGTAACTTGAAAAATTCACCTAAACAACCCTAGAAGCAATTCTGCTAAAGAGAACTGGAAATTTAACTTGCATCGAAGTATCCAAGTAGAAAACGATAAAAAGAAAATGATTGCACTCAAAGGTGAAAGAAATCCAACTGTCACTGCAAAAAGGGAAAATTCAAAGCTTACCGAAGCAATTCCAGGTCTAAGTTGGCGCTCAAATATAAATTCCACTGGATTCTGGGTATTTTTATGGGGTGCTGGGATGACCCCATGCTCTGTAGCTACCCTATGTGGACATGTCATTGTAGTATGACCTTCGAGATATAAAACACATGAACAACAAAC
Source organism: Theobroma cacao (assembly GCF_000208745.1). Classification (NCBI taxonomy): domain Eukaryota; kingdom Viridiplantae; phylum Streptophyta; class Magnoliopsida; order Malvales; family Malvaceae; genus Theobroma; species Theobroma cacao. Next base: position 35,431,440 of record NC_030858.1, read on the forward strand.
ATGATCAACCATATTTAATAAACAACAAAAATGTAATAGAATCTTCGAATAAAATTTATCATCATGGTTCATTTCACAGTGTCACAAAACAAGTCAGTTAACTTTTAAGTACAGGTACCAAAATAAACAGGGCATCGGTCAACTCTAGCAATTTGTAAAGTACCCATTTCAGTAATGTAGGAAGGAAACAAAAGAAAGAAATTACTAAAAAAAGGAAAAAGAAAGAAAAGGACTAAAGGCGAGAGACATTCAAGAGCAAATATTTGAAAAAAGAAGTGACTGACAACTCACCAGGCATTTTGCAAAGAAAGCAAGGCTTCATTGGGCAATCAATATACGTAGCCCCCTTAAACCCCGCCTCGTGACCCGCCCTCCTACAAACCTAAACGACAACTATACTTTACAAAAAGGAAAAAGTTTTCTTTTCTTCAAAAAAAGAAACGCCCCATCAAAACCAAAACAAACCCAATTTACTTACTTTACAGACTTTCTTGAGACTGATAGTAATGGGTATCTTTCCTTTCCTTTTGGCATCCTTAAAATCTTCCATTTTCTCTTCATTTTCATTATCTTCTTCTGATGGTGGGCCTCCTTCTTCTTCTTCTTCTTCTTCTTCTTCTTCTTCCTCTGAAGAGCTTTGTTCATAGTCCGAATCTCTCCCAATAAGTACCTTAGGAAACGCTGTTCGTCTCGTTTGCGGGGCCATTTCTGGAAAACCAAGTTAAAATAAATAACAAAATAAACACGACAGAGATACGATACAAGGAAACTGAAACTAAAAGCCTAAAACGGCAAAATCGAAGTGTCTGGGGCAAAGAGGGAAAAAGACGAGGACACAAACGGACTTTGTTTCAATCGTATTGGGAGCACACGTGTTGTCGAATTTACAAGTTTGTCCTTAGGACATGATGCTGCCGAGGAGGGGTTTTAGGAAGTTGGGGTTAGTTTCGAGATTACGTTCGGGTACAAGACTGGAGATGACGTGGCTCGTTGTCCTCCGTTCGGAGTTTACCACGTGGATCTGTTATAAAACGGCGAAGTTTTGAACTATTTGGGCTATCCACGAAATAATAGAAAATAATTGTAGCTTTGGGTTCCGTTAAATAACTTTAGTGCATGTTTGATCTAATATTTTTTAATTTATTTATTTTTTAAATATAAAAATTAAGTTAAATATGATTTTTTAAAAAAATTTTAAAAATATAATTTTTTTTTAAAATAAAATTTAAAAAAAAAAGCTTAAAAAAATTTCTAAAGATGAACTTTTTCTTCTCTTCTTTTAAAAATACAAGAAAATTTTTATTTTTGTTTTAAAAATATCTTCATTTATTAAAAATAATTATAATATTACTCTCTTTAAAAAAATACATTCTATAATAATTTTAACAAAAATTATAACTTATAAAAAATATATATCAAATAATTTTAGCTTAATTTTAAAAACTATTATTTTTCATAAGAGCTTCATAATAACTTTTAAATTAGAAAAAAGTCAAGTCAAACTGGCTCTTAGAATAACTAGTTCGAAGAAAAATTTTTTGTGTAAAATGTTTTATTAAAAAATTTATTATTTTTTATTATTTAGATAAACAGTCAAAAATATTTTTAACATTTTGTACAAATAATTTACATCATGAATTATCAACATTAATTTTCTACCATAACACCATAAAAATATTAACATTCCTTAATTATGCAATGTATAATTATTATTATATAAATAATATTGAACTTTATTTATTTATTTCTTTCTTATCATATTATTGTGCTAGTAAGTTTGTTAAGTGCCCGTTTAACTTAATTTATTTTTAACTTATTTATTACTTAAAAACAGAAGTTGAGTCAAACAAAATTTCATGAAAAGTTATTAAAAAAATATTTTTTTTAAGAATAAAATCTAAAAAAAACTTAAAAAAACTCTAATTAGGAGATTTCTTTTCTCTTTTTTTTTTTAAAAAAAATACACCAGCTTATTAAGAGAGCTATTTTTTCTCAAAAAATACTTCCTCCCTCTCTCCCTATCGATCTCCCTCTCCTCTCGCCCTTTTTGCAAATCATCATTCTAGGATTTTTTTTTTTTGTTCTTACAAAAATTAAAAAAAATCTAAAATTCAAAACTACATTCAAGTAGTATTTCTTCTTTTTCTTTCTATTTTGTTTTTCATTTTATTTTCTATCATTTTTTTTAACTTTGAAAACTCTTTTTATTAGTTGATATTTCTCAGTTTATTATTTGATATGACAATTATATAATATTCATTTATTTTTAACTTTTTTATGATGTATATAGTATTTGATGATTATAATTGAAATAATTAATCAAATAAATCAATGGTTGTTGAGATAAATTATATGAAAATTGAGATAACATTTGTTGATTATAGTTGTTGAGATAATATTGTTCGTGGAGGTGAACTTTGTTGGTAAGGACATCAATAGCTAAACGTGATTTTCTTAAATTATTACTATCACCTTAGACTTCTCTTCTTCTTTTTTGAGTTCTCATTGTTAGGGTTAAGGGTTCTAGTAGTAGACTCATTGTTTTCTTTCATTTCTTTTTTTATGATTTGTTATTAATTATAAACTTTAAGTTATATAAAAATCTTTTTTATATTTTCAAATTTTTATTTTAAATAGATAAAAAAATAAAGTTAATATTTTTTTTGAATAAAGAAATTCAGGATTAATAAAAATTTATTTATTAAATACATTTTATGATAATTTTAACTAAAATTATAGTTTATATGAGTTTTTTACCAAACAGCTTATTTATAAAAAATAGCATATAAAAAGTAAATTTACCAACAATTTTAACTTAATTTTAAAAGCTATTATTTTTTATAAGAGCTTTATAATAGCGTTTAAGTTAAAAAAAAAAACCAGACCAAACATGCTTTAAGTCAATAAATATTAAATTAAAATTTTAAAAAAATATATTGTCATGCGTGAAAATTTTATTTTCTATTTTATATAAATTTTTCTTTAATTGACTTTAATTAGTTTGTATTATATTAAAGATTGTGGTATCTTAATAAAAATAATTATAATAATATGATCCTTATGAAATAATTAAATAAAAATAACTAATGTTGTTTTCTTGAGAAAAAAATAATGACATTTTTTTTTGAATCCATCACAGAAAGGAAAAGATAGATAAAAAATGTTTTACATCTTTCTCAAACGTAAAACATATTATGGTAGTTAATATAAATTTTGTCATTGAACCATAAAATATTTGTATTGGGTTCTATCTTATTGGCTTCGGTGATATATGTGGAATGGCAGGTATCTTATTTTATTTTTATTAGAAAAAAATAAAAATAAAACCGTTACATCAAAATAGCATGTGAGAATGAAAAGTCTCGTAACGTCGCTTAATAAGATTGATCCTTTACCCTTAAAAGAATTCTTGAGACACATCGTGCTAACAGAATATTGAAAAATCATATTTATAAAAAAATCTGTCAAGGGATTAGATTCACAATATTTATGAATAATTCTAATTTATCATTCCTTATTCAAAAAAATTTTTTTGATCAAAGTCAAATTTGAATCAACATTTAGTTTATCTGCTTCTATTTGAATCACTTACTCAGCTATTTTGTGATCCGTAGCCAGAATCACTTGATGGCATTCCTCATCCGAAGCCAACAAAAGCCTCATAATTTTGCTCGATATGCAAAGCAGTTTCCAAGGTTGACTAAGAATCCACGTGTCCAAGTCTTAAGATGGTCACGAAAGACAACTGTCGTAGTAAACTATTGGCACGAAGCTCAATGAGCTCCACAAATGTTGAGTGGTATCCAATTCTAAGGCAGCAGATACCATCTGATCAACACCTCCACACGAGGCCTATCAAGAATTCCAAAGTTTGAGTGGTATCCTAAAATTACTTTTTAGTTATGATGATCTTGTGAGTAGCAAATCACGTTGTAATATCTAAATACCGTTTCGTTCTTCCATTTTCAAATGAACCACACAATGATGCTAAACAATACACCCAGTAAATATTGCAAGACGAGAATACCTCCCTTGAAGTTTTGATAAAACCAATCAAGAATATCCCAGCTATAAAAAGAGCCACAGAAATTAACAAAAATGAAAGAATTCAAACAGTTTTAACAAGAGGGAAATCACAAATGACATGAATAATCAACTCAGCTTCTATGTTGCACAAGGAGCAGAATGAACTGCTAGAGATGATGGCATGCCCGCTCCAACTTAGTTAAGATGCAATCTTTCCATGCCAACTACAAAAAAGTATGAATGCAATGGGCACTGAGCATTTGCAAATCAACAAGGGCGGGCATCTTTAATATCATTGCACAAAGCAAGTAGATTTAGTGGAACTTTAGTATTTAGTCCGTACTTGAGAAACCAAAGTTAAAATTTATAAGATAAACTTAATTTACACTCTTTGGTTTCAGTTTTTTTTTCCGTATAAAACTTATGATTTTTTTGTTGGTGTATTTTTAAAATAAAATGTTATGTCACATAATTAAAGTTATTTTAATTTAAAAATTATGTCACAAATAGTAACATAATATGACTATTAGATTGTAAGTGAGTTTTTCATGTGAATGGTTATATTTCTTGGTAAAGTGACATATAGAAAAAATAACTTTGAATTCAAAAATTATAAAACAATTGAAAAATACTATAGTTAAAACGTTTAGATATGAAAAGTTAGTTTTTATATTGTAACTCAAAAATCATGTCTTATGAAATGAATGATTATTTTTTCATAAAATCATTATTGAAACAATACCTTTATGCAAAGATTGCAACTTGTAAGATGTAAATGTATCTATAAGACAAAGAGGTGTTTGATGAAAGAGTTGTGTCCTTAAGAAGAGACGCTTGTAAGTCTATATAAAAGATTTACTGCCAACCATTTTGGCACACTAAAAACAAATAAAACAAGATTAGAAAAATCAAAAGAGATAGAAGTGTTATACTCTGAAAATAAACATAAACACTTGAATTTTTATCATTTATTAAAAGAATCTATTTTTTTTTATAATCTACTTGATGCAAAAAGTAAGAACAACTTTGCAAACCCTAAATGTATATGACGCTTTACTCTTGTAAAGTGTAAAGACGAAATTAGATATTGGTTTTATTGTATCTCTAACGCTATTCACATAATTCCCTTTTTGCATACGTAATAACAAAATAAGTCGTAAAGATGGCGTCTATAAAAAACTTGCTTTAAAGTCAATTTTGCATATTTCTTAAATTCCATCTAAATCTCACTTGCATCAACATTTTTAATTTTCTAATCAGTTTTTAATAATTATAGTTCTGTTTACATAAGAAGTTTTTTTTTATTAATTTCATCAAATAAAATTATCAAAATATTCTCAATTCAAAAAATATTCATTTGTTCATACTTAAAAAAACTTATAATTTTACAAGATAAAATTAATGATATAATTTTTATAAGAATAGAATTTATTCACAAAATGTTAATTGAGAAAAAAAATTATAAGACACTACACGAAAAATGTTGAAATTACATGTAGTTATTTATCAAATTTATACTACATTTACAAGTGCAAAGTATGTATTAGACTTTGAAATTCTCGGTCAAACTTTGCTAGAAATTTATACAACTTATTCCTTCCACTCTCTATTATTTGCCTTCAATGACATTTTGCCAAGATTAAGAAAAATAATTTTGGTTTTTATTTATTGTATATTAAATTTTTTATTTTCCATAGAATTATTTTTTAGTTTTTTTAATGTAAAAAAAAGTGAAGAGAAAAACATGAAACAACAAAAAATTTAAATTGAAAAAGATAACTTCATTATTTAATCTTTTTAAAAATATGAACAAAGAAAATATACTGAAGGAAGAAATAACTTTTCATAAAGACCTGAGTACATAATATTAAAATGTTAGGCAAACTCGTTCAAACAAAAATGAATAGCGACAATGATGTTTCTAGAGCTCTCAAGACTTTCAAAAGGTTCAATAGATATAAAAAAAATTATATTTTAAATATTTAATTCAATAATTGATATATTTATTTTATTTTTGATATTTGAATATTTGATTCAATTTTTAAATTATTTTTCTTAAATAAAAATATAGTTGAGTACATATTTTTTTCAGCCTCAAATTGTTCAAATTGAAGCAACTGATCTCAACCTGAGAATAAGTTTCACTTTCGCTAGATCTTCATGATTAAATGTAAAGCAATAACATTACATCAAAAACTCATTGTTGCCCACTTGACAAAATCAGAAAACAATTTCTGATTTTTGCACTATTGCCAAGTAAAAGTCTCCTTCTATTTCGACTTCGCATAAAATGACAAAATTAAATATAAGTGGCAGATGAGAAACAGAGAATTCACTCGCCGTACGTAAATAAAGAAAACCAAAATAATTCTAAAAATTTATATATGTCAATATGCAATAAATTTAAAGCCACATTTTAAACTCATGGTATCTGGTTAGTCGCTAGGAAACGATGTCGTTTTAACGTCATCTCTAGTTTCTTGGCGTCCCGACGGGTTATCCTCTATATTTGCACTCTCAAGAGTTTGTTCTATGTTCGAAACACGCAGTGGCGGCAAAAGGCGCAGATAAGGGGAAGAAGCAGAAAGACTAACAGCCTAAACAGTTTAAACGCTATTCTTAACGAGAATAATGCTATCCTTGAGCCTCGCTATTCCAACCGTCAACACTTTATCTCCTCCCAAGCCTAAACCGAAGTCTAGTTTAGTTCAAACCGCCAGTAACCAAACAGAGATTTTTCCTTCTCGGGTTTTTGTTCCCAACCGTTTTGGTTATAAGCTGCAAGCAGCTACCACCGACGTAGCGAATGGGAAGATTTCTGTGGCGGGAGAGTTCTCGGAGGAGGAGGAGGAGCTGCCGGAGGGGCTTAATAAAGAGTTGATGCCGAAGCACGTGGCGGTGATCATGGATGGGAATGGGCGGTGGGCTCGCCAGCGGGGATTACCGACTTCGGCTGGGCATGAAGCTGGTGTAAGGTCGCTGAGGGAGCTCGTCGAGCTATGTTGTCGGTGGGGAATTCAGGTTCTCACTGTCTTCGCCTTCTCTTCTGAGAACTGGATTCGGCCTAAGGTGAGATATTAAAATTATTTCTCACTTACTTCTTAAAGTTATACACTTTCATGTAATATAGTATTCTTACGTGTTAGATTAAGGTGAGGAAGCTTCGGAGTGTTTAATTTGGGGTAAGCTCAGTGCAGGTGGAGGTTGACTTTTTGATGAGTTTGTTTGAAAGAGCGTTGAAGTCAGAGCTGGAGACTTTCTCTAGGTATAGTCCATCCATCCTTTCTCCTTTGACACCTCTGTCCTGATTTTGGCATTTAGAGAAACAATTTTATTGTTTATTTAAGATATAATTTCTAATCATTTCATTACGTTGGATGTATTTTGGTGGAAAAGTGAATATCTAGGGCTGAATTACTCTATATTCAAATTGTTGCAATTCAGCCATTATATGAATTATTAATTAATTAATGGTAGGGGAAGTAAGTTGGTGGGAAATCCTTAAGTGAAATGCAAATACTGTTCAACAGCATCTTGAAACAATTTTTGGATTATATTTCAAGTTTGAACAACCTTTTGTATTTTTGGTTTGGTATTGCATCTCTTCATGATTGTCAGAGGGTTATTTATTTCCTTGCAAAGGTTCTTTCGAGCAAAGCAAGTCTGTATGATATAGGTGCCTCATTGTGTTCATCTATGTTCTATTTATTTTCTGATTTGCTTCAGATACATGGGGTGTTTGCTTGAGATTATACTTGATTATCTGATCATGATTTTGGTCTCACCAGGGGAGGCATTCGAATATCCGTGATCGGGGATTCATCAAAGCTTCCCACATCATTGCAGGAGCTGATCCATGAGGTAGAGGAGACCACAAAAGACAACTCCAGACTCCAACTCATTGTAGCAGTCAGCTACAGTGGGAAATACGATGTTGTACAAGCATGCAGAAGCATTGCTGAGAAAGCAAAACATGGCAATATTCAACTGGAAGACATCAACGAAAGCCTAATCGAGAGAGAATTGGAAACAAACTGCACTGAGTTTCCCTACCCGGATTTGTTAATTAGAACCAGCGGTGAACTAAGAGTCAGTAACTTTTTACTCTGGCAGTTGGCCTACACAGAGCTCTTCTTCGACCAACAACTCTGGCCTGATTTTGGAAAGGATGAGTTCGTAGAAGCTTTAACTTCACACCAGCAGAGACAGAGACGCTATGGTGGAAGACATTCATAAGCAACAACAGCTGATAACAAAAATATAGCCTTTAAAGGGCGGGGACCCCAACGACCAAATTCAATTTTATTATACATTTACAGGAATAGTTATACCAATATGTAAAGCTCTCTTCAGAATAGAAAAATCAACATCAAGCTATTTTATGTATAACCTGATATGTTCAATCATGGCTTCTCAAATTTTATATACATCTTTAAAATGGTTCTAGTTTCTGTGATCAGGATCTCCTGCAATAGTTGAGCAGATTGGGATGCTGCAATCCTTTTCTTGGCACTGACGTCTTAGATGCTTGGCTGATTAGTCCTACTTGTTCAATCATGCAGGGTCCAATTAATTTTTGGTAACAGACAAAATGCCAAATTTTCCCGACCGCAAGTTCATCTCCAAGTTGAGCTTATCTTCATTTCCAGCCAACCGTTTGCTGAGAAAACGAGGGAAAAAAGACAAGGAATTCTAACTTTCAGGTAGTTAACCGATTGATGCAAGGTTAATTTTAGTTTAGCCATTTGATTCCTAAGTCTTCACTCATAATATCTTAGATTTCTTCCATTCTCAATAGTCTTCTACCAAGACATAAGCAGCAAGAATAGAAACTTGGAGGACCCATTTTCTTAACTCTTATGGAAATTGGATAATGAGTTTAGAAATTCACACCTTTTGTCCGTTTGAATCATTTATATATAATATTCAGAAAGAATAGTACCCATGATTAGGAAGCTGAGAATTTAATCAGTCCTTTAAATTAACTGTGTTACATTCTTTTTCTTTTCTTTTTATTATTGATGAGGAGTCTCTTTCTTCAAACTACTACTAATTAAAAGAAGTAGGAGCACCTACCTATATCAACACACTCAATAAGCCAAGGAAGTCTAGTCTCATTCTCATCACCAGATATTTTTTCAAATCATCCAATTGGGTTGACTTTTCATTTGGATTCCCTTCTGGCCAGGATTTGCCATCAGAAGAAACCAAACCAATAATTAAAAGGACTAATGCCAACATTTAGCTAAGAATGTGGCCTTGTTGACCTAATTTACCTTATCCTTAACCATGCTTTAATCATGGAGCAGTACCAATCTCCCATGTTTCTCTCAAGAATATATGTTAACAAAATATGTTATGTCTATGGATTGGAAGAAAAATTGATAGTTCATGTAATTTTATTATAAAGAGCTTATCTATCTTAGTATATTTATATTATCTCATCATAATTTGTCAATGGATATGTGCTGTAGAAAGAAAAAAGGAATTGAATTGAACCCTATTTTTAATATAAAGCTAATTAAAGTCATAAAGCCCATGTACTTGAGTATTGTGATTAAGTTCTTGAAAGGAAAACGCTTTCTAGGTTCTTCCATTTTATTTGTACTTTTTTCCTTTCAGTTTCCAAGCCAATTTCCCTTTCACCCAAGTAATCAGAAATAGCAATGATCATATTATAATTGGGTATTCTACATAAATTTACCTCATTAATTACTATATGATCCTATGATGGGTAGGATTCGAGTAATGGAATTTGAATACTCACGGTTTGAATTCGATTAAAAATAATATTTTTTTATTTTATAATACTATTTTTTATTTACAAATTATTTATAATTAATATAAATAATTACTAAAATTCATTAATCATTGATTTTTAATTTTAATTTATTTTTATGAGCTAATTTTAATTTATTAGTTTAATTTAGTACTAATACAAATAAAAAATAGTTTTAAATGGAATCAAATTTTACAATGAATTCTCATAATATTTATAATTAAATAGTCAAGTTTGAGTTTTTGTGAATATTAATAATCGAGTAAGGATAAGTATGGATAATGCATTTCAAAAAAAGGGGTAAATATGAATAATTAAATTTGAATTAAAATATCTCAAAATTAGCATCTATAGTATATACTACGAATTTCCTATTTCGGGCACACCATATCTATCCAATCCATCATTTGTACCATAGTACAATACAAGATGACAAATTTTAGATATTTTAAATCTTTCACAATTTAAATAAAAAATCCCATAAACCCGAACATGATTATTCTAAAAATCTGCCATGCCTTAAACTTACCAAAATTCTAAGCAGGTGAGTGGGCCTATGATCTCTTATCCTAAACCCATAATTAAACCATAATTAATTCCCTTAAGAATGTAACTTAATTAAGATTATTAATTAATAAATTACTATCTTTTGGATAATCTGGTATGGGGCGGCATTTATTCAACAGGTCCCTGGTTTTTAAAACTTTAGGCGCCGCCACCAGATCGAGTAGATTCCCTACTGACAACCACAAGCCTTTTCCATTGATTACCAATAGTGTCTCGCCACATCACTCATCAGGGGGGCATAAAACCCTTCCATTTTGTCTTTTCCTTCAACGTCGTTGGCTTTTTAAAACAGAATCCCGGAAAGACTGACAATAGGCGATCCATACCGGATTAGGTTCATCTAAGGACAACATCGTAATTTCAGAACCCTTCTCCCTTTGCTTTTAAGAAGTCGTAACTGACAGTGTTTGGAAAGTGCAGTTAAGTTCGTCTCTGGTTACGAGGTTTTTGTCGAAAATTACAAAAATACCAATTTATTTCTCCCTTTTTTGGTTCGGATAATTGGGGGTATATTTGGAGTTGAAGATATTTGTTTTTCTGGAGGATTTTTTTAGTTTGATGGGAATAATTTTCTCGGAAAGTACCTGGTCATGGGAAAGTCGTCTTTCAAGGATTCACTCAAAGCGCTCGAAGCTGATATTCAACATGCTAATACTCTGTATATCTGTTTTATCTTTTTTATTCGATTATGTATCTTCTTTTGCTTTTCTGTTTGATTTTTTTTTATTGCTGGGTTTTTTATTTAACTTTTTCTATGAATTTTGATTCCTTTTTCCCCCTAAAAAGGAACTTTCTACTCTAAAAAGGGCCAAACTTTGGATAAAATTTTATGGGGGTCTTCTCCTTTTGTTGGGGTTGATTGTTTGTGTACTTTGTGTTTGACTATGCAAGATTCTTAACAGATTATAGAAGTTCTGAACATTCTTCCAAGGTCACATTGTTGTTTAACTGAGAATGGGTTTAAAATGTCTAGTGGGTTTAAAATGTCTAGTCAAACTCTTGTTGCATTATAAATTGTAGAGATAGATTATAGGGAAGGAAGCGTTTCTAGGTGGTGTTGTGAAGGCATGATCGCATAAACAAATGAAACATTCTAAGCCTACAAAGGGAGCTGAGTGAAGGGTATCCCTTGATTCTAAATGATCCAAGCTTTACACTTTTTTTCTTTCGGGTTTGTTGACAATTGACACCTACAGTGGACTGTATTTTTGCTTTTCTTGGAAGATATATATTTTAGAATTTGGTTCCTTCTGGTTCATGGTAGTAAGGGCTGGATTTCTGTTATATGTGGTGAAGACCAGTGCAAGGATATTGGATCCATGGTAACCTGCAAGATGATGGAGGAATTCTTTGTTTTTTTTGGATAGCCGACAATGGGGGAATTTTTTTTGCTGTATCTGATTGATAGGATTAGTGAAACAGTTTCCTTAAGTTGTGCATGTAAGTAATGGAGAACCGACTGAATGACTGAAATATTCTTAATCCTAATGTCAAAGATTATGAATAAAGACATTCTATTTTAAATTCTTTTTTGCTTTATTATCGGCACTGCTTGATGGTTAACCCTGTACTTTTGCCTGCTTTTTCTCTATTGATTTCAGGGCTTTAGATCATCCAAGGGAGAAAGATGGAGCACGTCTTCAAATGAGACTGTCCTACAGTCCATCAGCCCAGTTTTTTCTTTTCCTTGTTCAGTGGACTGATTGTCAACTTGCTGGTGCCCTTGGTTTGCTCAGAATACTTATTTATATGGTATATTTCTTTCCACCATATAATTTTCAGCAAGATTATCTTTCGCTCATTGAATTGTTTGTTTGTGTTTCATTTAACACCTCCACCCCTACTTCTCAAGAGTTCCCGCTTTCCACCAAATCTTTCACCCTTTCTTTTATCTTGATCAAAATTGTAATCTCTTACCTAATAGTTACTTACAATTGGGCTGTGGCAATCTGGTGAACTGATGCAGACATATGCTGATGGCAAGACCACCATGTCTGTTTATGAGAGGAAAGCCAGCATTAGAGAATTTTATGGTGAGTGCGATTTTGAGAAGTCATAAATTTTGTTAGAAATGCTTAGTCTTACTCTCTCTCTGTTTTATAATTGTTTGTGCTGACAGCATTGTTTAGCTCAATTGAAGTGAAATCTGTCTCACTAGTTTGTTTTTGGGTAAACAGCTGTGATATTTCCTTCTTTATTGCAACTTCAAAGAGGTATCACGGATTTGGAAGATAGGAAACAGAAAGAAGTGTGTACCATGAGGTACCGGAGGAAGGATGAATTTGAAAGGGGGAAGCTCTCCGAAATTGACATAGAAAGGGAAGAGGAGTGTGGAATTTGCATGGAGATGAACAGCATGGTTGTATTGCCTAATTGCAGCCATTCTCTGTGTTTGAAGTGTTATCGGGATTGGTTAGTTTTTCCTTTTATCTGAGTACAACTTGATACTGTTTTACTATTATATATAGCCACATGATAATCATGCCCCATCAGTTGGAACTGTTGTTTCGGTTGATGGTGGTGTGTGTCTTACATCCTTGAGTGGAACCTTTTTATTTCTTCAGTAATCGTACTATGGGTATGGGCAGTTACCATTCATGAGGGTGACTAGCCAGTTTTACTGCATTTAAGGTCAATGTTTGCGTTCTGTTATAGGTTCATGATTCATGTTCCACTCTTCCTTTGCAAGTGGCCTGATGCTGTTGTATTTCCTGTCAATTTCAGGCGTGGCCGGTCGCAATCATGTCCCTTTTGTCGGGATAGTCTGAAAAGGGTCAACTCTGGTGACCTTTGGATTTACACAGATAAGAGTGATCTTGTTGATTTATCATCTATTTTGAGAGAGAATTGTAAGAGGCTCTTCATGTACATCGAGAAATTGCCTCTTGTTGTCCCAGATCCTGTATTCGTTCCCTATGATGTTCATGTTAGGTGAGTGCTTTCATACAGGGCTATGATAACTGCCTGTATATAACTAGCATGGCTGTATATCCATATGATAAATCACCATTTTGAAATGTAAATACTCTCAGGCTTTGGCCCTCTGAATCCTACTGGCTTCAAAATGGGTCTTGTCTCTTTTTCCTAATAGAAATCCCTACTTCATGAGATAAGGAATGCTTATCTGAATTCTATTGTTTTTGTTATTTTTGAAATGGGTATATGATTTTCAAGTATAAACATTATTTCTCAATATGTAATTCAATGAGAAGATCAAAGAATAACAAAATTGCCAGTGCCCTGCCAATGTTTAACAGCAAACTGCTATGACTTCGATTTGGAAAATATTATATGGTTACACACCTTAACAAATCAAGTTGATGGTAAACTTTCACTTTGGATTTGTAGTAATCCAATGAAATTTTGGATAAATAGAATGCAGGAAAGTGGCAGGTAGCTTATGACTGATCTTGCATTCTCATATAATCTGCATAAAAACGAGGTTGATTGTCTTCCTGATGAGTATTATAAGCATATCCTCCATGGCTGGAAATGTCTAGTCCTGCAATTTCCTCTTCTACAGAAATTCTCAAGATTCTTAGCCGATGAAGGGCAAAGAAAAGAGGCCCCATTGTCACAGTTACCCAGCTCACTATCACCAAAACCTCAATCACTTGGCACCCAAGCAAGCCCCAGCCCCCACCCATGAAAAGGCCGTGGGGTCGCACCACCCCGCTCTCTCCTGAGTCATAGGCTTGAATCACAAACTCCTCCTTTGCAAACAATCCAGTGAAAATCAAACCCCAAGCACCACATCCCCCATGCAGTTGCGCAGCCTCTAATGGGTCATCAAAATTCAGTTTCACTGCCAGGAAATTAAGCCCGATCAAGACCCAAGCTGCGAAAAACCCACAAACGATAGCGGCCCACGGCTCAACCACTGAGCAGCCTGATGTGATCGCCACGAACCCACCTAGCAGTCCATTACAAACATCTAGTGCATCCCAATGGCCCACTAGTAACCTTCGGCCGAACAGCGTTACTATTCCGGCTGTTGATCCGGCTAACGTGGTCGTAACTGCCGTCCGTCCAATCGCTGTCCAATTACCTTGATCAGTTGTACTAGGGTAGGCCACAAGAATCTTATCAAATGAGCCTGGATTGAACCCAAACCATCCAAACCACAACAAAAATGTCCCAAGAACAACTAGAGTTGCATTATGCCCACGCATGGGCATCACCTTGCCAAATGCATCGAACCGGCCAACTCTTGGCCCTTCTATGAAAGAACCCCAAAGCCCAGCAACCGCACCTACCAGATGCACCACCCCACTCCCTGCAAAATCAATAGCACCAGAAGCAAACAGCGGGTTGCTTGAACTGGCACTGAGCCAACCGCCAGATGACCAAACCCAATGAACCACGATAGGATAAACAAATCCACTGAGGAAAAAAGAGAAAACCAGGTAAGCACTGAACTGGGTTCTCTCAGCTATTGAACCACTAGTAATTCCAGCAACTGCAATAGCAAAAGCCCATTGGTAAAGAAAGAAAGAGTAGTCATATGAACTATTAGGAATATCCTTCAAAGCAAAGAAGTTTGTGCCAATAAAAGGGTTGGAGCTATCACCAAAGGCAAAGGCAAAGCCGAAGAGATAGTAAGAGATACTACCAACAACCGCATCTACAACATTTGTGAGCATAATATTCATGGCATTCTTGGCCCGGACTGAGCCAGCACAAAGCATGGCAAAGCCAAGCTGCATAACAAAAACTAAATAAGCAGAGAAAAGAAGGTAGATAGTGTTGATAGAATAGGTGACGCTCTGCTCCCAAGAGATCTCCATGCTTGTTGGAGAATGGAGAGGGAGTTTGAGAAAGAGACAGATGAGATTGGTTAGATGTGATGGGAAGAGGGGAGAATGGGTTGATAGTTTTGTAACTGTGTGATGTTGTAATAATCTCGTTGAATGGTAGCTATGCTTGTGCCTTGTTGTCAGTTGTGAGTGTTTTTTACTTATTATTACTTACACTTTCCTTTAGGGTCAGTTTCTGAATGTGGTGAATTGTTGACTGGCAGTGCATTCTACTTCAAACACTGGAACACCCAATGGATAGACTCCTTAACTCGGATGGGTTAACTTGGACCCAGCAGACCAGAGTGGAGGAAACTGGATTTTCTATAGGATTATTATAATGTCAAAACTTTGAGCAATGCCACAATTTCCACAAGTTTTTCATAAAAGATTTGGCAAGCATATGAAGATGAAATTCCTTGTGGATTGAAGAATCTCATTGCCAATTTCTAAGATAAAATTTCATATACTACAGCAGAAAGAGAAAAAAAAATGCATTGTTCTTGCAGACTGCAGGTTTTGTAGTAGCTGGTATCTTAGAAGGAGCAATCATTTACAAACTAATCCTTGAAACTCCAACTTCAGTTTACATTTTACAATTGGTCATCTAAGGGGGTGACTGGAGAGAATAATTGATTGCTTCCAAACAAGTATATATTTAACCATAGAAGTGTCATCAAGGAACATCTGGGAAAGAAACGTGTAGTATGTAATAATTGTAAGGTTATAATACACAAACAAGTATATTTGACCTGGGTCAATGATATTCAGTTATGATGCTAGAGTACTCTGGCAGATTGGCTATAAATATGTGCAGGGAAAACTATATAGTGTGATAGTCTAAATTTCTATTTACAGTGAGCAAAGGTACAAAGGGACTAATATGCTCCCACATTGCTGCTCCGATCTACCTTAATTCGACTGGTAAGAGAAGGCCTCATTGTCACAATTGCAGATTCATTAGCTCCAGCTCTTATAGCAGCCTTTCCAGCTTCGATGAACCTCTTGACTGCATCCTCTACATATCTGTTGGCTTCACCCACTGTCATGCTTCTGCCAATATATGGGTAGGTATTGAGGACATAATCACCATTGAGCTGTGATGCAAGCTGAACGAGTTCAACTTGGAATTCTGAGAGGCGAGCATCTTCTTTTGGTCCCCATGGCCTCAATGATGTCTTCACCTCAGGTAGAGTTTCTGCATCCAAATTTCAGGATTTATTCTGAATCATTCTTGTAAAGACGTAATAAATGATTTGATCAGAAATTTACAAGCATCTGAACTTTTTATCTGACCATTATGACATCCAGAAATCTTTAGTTGACATAAGATAGACTTTCAATATTCAAAATCAAAATAATACGACCAAAACATGCTCTGTTCCAGTATATTGCGCTATCTTCCTGCCAGACCAATTATTATGTTTCATCTTTTACGTCTTTGGGCAGCCATGTGTGCGAAGGGAGAGGATGTGGTTGTTAGAAGAGAAGAGGGCACCAAAGAACAGTGTGCCATTCCTTACAACAAACGACATCTCCAAAGCATGAATCATTCAGTCAAAGTACTTTTATAGTTGCAGGGTTCCCATATGACTATGATTTTAGCAAGGAGAAAAGGGATACAATCCAAAGAAAT
The DNA here is from genome assembly GCF_000208745.1 of Theobroma cacao. Lineage (NCBI taxonomy): Eukaryota > Viridiplantae > Streptophyta > Magnoliopsida > Malvales > Malvaceae > Theobroma > Theobroma cacao. The sequence goes on from NC_030858.1 coordinate 35,448,244, forward strand.
GCACATAACATAATACTAATAGAAGCAAATTCCACCAGTGATACAAGAGCACAGTGCAAAACCATATTCCATATATATATGATAGGAAGTCAACTGATTAACAAAATACAAAGCATTATGTAAAGAAAATTCAACTCAATTCTATGATCAAGGAAATTGATGCATACCTGGACAGTCATTACGTGGAGTTTTGCGCAGGTTAAAATAATTCTCGAAGGTACCAGCCCAAGCATCCCTCTTTGTCAGGAAATTCGAATTCAGGTTGAAAAGCTTCTTCACTGTTGCAGGGATTGAAGAATGTTCGAATTGTGAATGTGGTGTTGGCCCAGGTGGCTCATGGATAACTGCACAAAAACAGAAAAGATTCAAACAGACAAAAGGTCAGGAATTGCAACATTTAGTAAACAGCAGTGCATGCAATTCAAGAAACGAAGCAAATAAGAGAGAGGACTGACAGGACAGCTCTGGGAAATGCACTTCTCATAATATCATTTCAACATAAAAATGAAAAAACTGGACAAATAACACAATATTTCATTATTGGCTTTGCATCTACTAAAAAAGAGCTCAACTTCAGAGCTGTCTTCTGGTTGACTACACAAGTTTTCATCTCTCATACAGCCAATTGTCATCTTCAGAATCAACTGGAAATAGTTAGGGATTTAGCAATCAGGGGGATGTCGGACATGTTTCATTCTTTCTAGATAAGAAGCCGTATCTTTCGAATTCAACACGAGTGGGAGTTTCCATTCTTGCATATCAAACAAGAATTTTTGAACAAAAGAAAAGCAAATAAAAGCAAATTCAGAAATGATTTGCCAACTCAAAAATAGACTGCTAGAACTTGCTACCTGCTATAAGTTCAGAGCTGTTACACATCTACTATTACCATTTATGTTTATCTATATCTATGAGTTACATCATTGATGATTAATTTCTATCGCAATATACTTTGTTACATTAGAATGAATTGTCTTAAGATCTTTTCCATTGAAGAGTGCAAGCTATACCTTTTACTATGCATTGCACACAAACACCCAAAATTCAAATTTCCATACTAATACAGCACTTCATAAAACCAGGGAAAAAAAAAATCGAACTCAGGTTTACGGAGTTTAATGAAAAACTATGCGGGTAATTCAACTTTCCCCCTTTAGTGAGCTAACTGATTTAATTTAAAAAGCTAACCCCACTAGTGAACTGTTATATAAAGACACAAAGACATCCCATCAAAAACAGGGTACAATTAGAAGTAAAGCTATGTCCTCTCAACTTTCAAAGTTCAAACCATGCTTCTAATCAACACCAAATCATTAAACTAAACGAACAAAAGTTCCGTAACAAATTATAGTTAAGATGAGATAGCAAATTATAATTCACTAACAGTACATTAATTATAGTATTACAGAATTATCCCTCCATCAAATATAAACCCATTAAAACAATGAAAAAAGAAATAAGTTAACAATTAAACAAAGATTTTTTCTTGGACAAAGAAACTCACCAGTAGCCTTGTCGATCCAGGGAGAGACCAAGATAGTAGGGACCCTAACACCCAACCTATTAAACTTGAAATAATACGGGTCGGGACCCACAATCCCATCAGGGTTAGGCACACCCGAGACAGGAGTCGGCACGTGATCATAAAACCCCCCGTGCTCATCGTAAGTAATCAAAAGCGCGGTCTCCTTCCACTGCGGACTACCTCTAAGTATCTCGTACACCTCCTTCACGAATTTCTGTCCACGCGCCACGTCGTGCGACGGGTGATCGTCGTTGGCCGGAAACGCCGTCACGTCAAAGTAGCGTTGCTCAACCACCACGTAATTGGGTAACCGCCCGAGCCGAGCATGGAGCCCGAACTTCAACGCATAGCTGTGGAATTTGGTCAGGTGTTTCAATTTTCTTAGGCTTTTGAAGAAAAGGGTGGCCGGGATATTTTGGTAATAAATGCCGAAGCTGAGGCCATTTTCGTCCAACGAATCGAAAATCGTTTTCTGAGGGAATCCGTTGATGAGATCTTTCTTGACATTACTCATGGCTCCGAACGACGTCGCCGAGTGAACGTAAAACCGGTTCGGTTGAGTCGAAGCGGGAACCGAAGCAAACCACCGGTCGAAAACGCCGAACTCGTTCGCTAACTTAGTGTAAACCGGTAATCGACCCGGTTTAAACCCGCTCATGACGGTTTTTCCCATGCCGTCACCCATGCTCTCCGCTTGTTGGACAAAGCCATTCATCGGCGCGGGGTTGGCTGAGCTATCGTTCGACCCGAAAATCTGTTCTCGGATCGCTTGGAAGGAGTGGCCCGGGTCGGAATCGACGAAGAAAGCATCGTCGGAGACGGAAATTTCGGGAGAGTTGGGGTCGGTGACGTTGACTGGATTTGACTCGGAGCCGGTGAGGCCGTCGATATCGGGTCGGGTCGATTTAAGCCAACCTAAAATATGGTCAAAGGATCGGTTTTCCATGACGAGGATAACTATAGTTTTAATGGGTCCTTTGATTTTGTGCTTAGTTCGGAAATTATAGTTAGAACTAAGAGAGTGAGAGGAGATTATAAGATAACAGAAGAGAATGAGGGTGACGGGTATTCGTCGGCCGGAAGTCATTTCCCGCTGACGGTAAAGATGGTAAGAAAAACAAAATGAAAGAGGATTTGGTCGTTGGCGTACGAAATATAGTATAATGTTTTGAGAGTTATTTGGTAGAAGGAACTGTGTTTTAAAAAAAGAGGCTTTGTTTTACTTCAGTTCTGGTCTGGTTTTTCAAAGACCCACCAGCTGCCCGTGGAGAATCGTTGGGCCTTTGCCGGAAACCAGGCTTTACGGAACTCCTCTGACCCATGGGCCTGTCACAGTGGGGTAGGAGTTGATTATATTGGAAAGAATATTCGAATCCGAACCCGGACTGCCAATGAGACTTTAGAAGAATTTTCATTTAATTAAATGTTGGATTTGATAGTTAAAAATTAATATTGTCTTATCTAGTTTATATGTGGCTTGGAATAATATTTATTTATAACACAAAATTTGTCCGATGTACATAACTTTTAAATAAATTATCCGTAAGATGGTTGAATTAAACGACTTAAAATAAAATAAAATTGAAATTGACGTTTTCTTTTTAGTAATAATTGATCGTCATGCTGTTGTATCTTCCTGATTATTTATTTGCATATGAATACAATGGTTGATGTTTAAGGAAAAGGGCATGAAAATGGCCCTTTAACGTCACGAATGCCTACAAGTAGTTCAAGGAAGATAACTTGACGGAGTAGCTTCCGTAGAAAATAAGCGACGACATTGTTGACTATGCCTTACATCAATTAACTGCGGGACCAACAAAGAAAGCAACCTTGATGAAATATGTAAGATATTTTCAACAGTAATAAATGTACGACACAATTTCACGTTGAAAGAAAAAAAAAATTAAGTATAAAAAAATAAATTGATAATAATTTGATTAAAGTGAGAAAAATTTTAAATTAAATAGTAATTATAAGGACAATTAAACACTCTTTCAATACACTATCAATGATAAAATCTTAAAAACAGTAGCATCGATACAAGCCTTAAAACCATTTTATTATTTTCCAGTCTTATATTCAAACAAAACCTAAGATCAAAAATAGGATCATTATCCTTGTCCAAAAAGAGCTGGTTTCGTTTTGAACAATTTAGTAATTGAAAATCGAAACCACAAGAAAGAAGAGCCATTGTGATCAACTATGCTTCAAAAAACTACATAGAAAACCAAGTATTTACTTAATGATCAATGATTTTTCTGGAGAGGCATAAACCAAATACTATAGACTAAGCTCAGGGAATAGACTAAAGAGATTAGATGCATTTTCTGGAACATAACTGGGTGGTGAAGGGCTCATCGTCCCGTCGAATGAGACAAGGGAGTGGTTAACTGCAGGCAGCTGTCATCGATCAAGACATGGGCAACTGGATGTAATCTCCAGCTAGTGAGGATTAAAAAAGATCGACTGCCATCTTGAGCTTGTTTTGTCTCCATTTAGGAAGCTTGTAGAAGGCTCCCTTCGGCATGCCAAATCTTTCTGCAAACTCCTCCTCTGACAAGTATGCCTACAAGAATATGTAACCACAAATTCAGATGCATTCAAGGATGTATCACAAGGATAGGCTGAAAAAAGTAATGGCAGTGATTAACAGATTATCATTGTAAGAAATACTAATTTCAATCTCTAAATTTTGGTTGTCTTATTTTCACATGCAGTCTCATGTCAAAAGCTTAAAATTTTTTTCACAAAATTTAAAGGATAAGAGATCCCTTTTTTCCCTTGACAAATAGCAAGTCACATTGTTTCAAATTGCATTGAAACTTAGGAATTCATAAATGTTGAAGTATCCTTAAAAGGTTTATTTGAAGTTTGAACACTAGGTGGAACAAGATTTTAAAAGCTGTATACTGTTAGCTGTTACCTCTCTTTTGGTCACATCTATGCCTGGAACTGGGTCAGTTGACACCACTGTCAATCTTTGATAAGGATATATTAATGCATTTGCACTGGTCTCAATTGTATCAATCTGGTTTGAGTTTTCATTTGTTGAAGGGGAGCTTGGTTTTACTACCGGAGAATCTGCAAAAAAGGTGATTCAATAAAAAAATTACATATTTTACGACAGGAAAGACAGCATAATTAGATAGAAAAGTTATAAATAAAACAAGGCATCCCAGCATAATGTGCATGGTAAATTAGTTTGCAAATGGAGTCACTCGACCTCAGTCTACGCATGCAAGTCTTTGTCAGAATCATTCTGCCTAGTGCAGATTCTTCTTTATTCAAACTAAAACACTCTGAATCAACTGTGCAAGTTGTTGATCCAAGAGGGTTAAGGTATTCCAATTTCAAGGTCATAATCAAGTTTTGTCTGGTCATCAGTAAGAATGCAACTCATTGAGTGGTTTAAAGCTAGGAAAACTTACAATGACTCTTAGTATCTATTACATCAGATGCATTACTTTTTCCCCTGTTCTAAAATATTCGAGTCTGCCGGATCTTGTAGAGATTATGAACTAATGAAATTGCATTTCCCTATACAGGCACAAAAACTTAATTTAAGCCTAAATAATTTCATTGAAAAATCAATTATGTTCAATGCACCTTGATAAGGTGAGGACCCCGTAAAGAGCTTCCTGACAATTGGTGTTGGGCTGGATACATTGTGGTCGTCAGAAAACTTCAAATGTGAACCTGATTTGCTAGATGCAGGAGATACACTTCTTTCCCATCCATTTGAACTGCCAGATCTGCTTCTTGGGCCATCTGGGGTAGCTTCCCTGGAGTAAGCTTTCCGTGCATTTCTTGCTGGTGCCTGAATGGTATCGCATGAAGCTTGTGTAAAATTAATTTTGTTTTAGAATTGTAAAGTTCAATAAGTATCCCAATGTATTTCAGTAAAACATATGTTATATATACAAAATGTGGTATTTGCTAATAAATTCTAAAAAGATTAACAAAAAAAAGAAAACCAAAATTCCAGGGTTGCATTTATTTGGTTTTGCTTGATCATAAAATTTTTGCAAGGAAAAGGTTTCTTCTACTTGAACCAAAGGTGCCTTTGGCCATCAATGACAACTATCTGGCAATAAGTACAAATATTGTTGCACCACCCTATAGGTATTGTCACCCTTGCCTTGGCCGCACGCGGCTTAACATCTGTTGAGAATGCTAAGGGACAACTAGATCTTGAAAGGTATAAATAAAATATTATGTAACTTGAGCACATAGCATCTGAATATGTAGCAGTGAAGTGTCCCACAAACACTAGTTCCTTTAGTGAATAATTAAACAAGAATTACAGCTGACTGTTATTCCAATTGTCTATAGTAGACAGGATGAAAAACTCCCAGTGACTTGAGACATTATTTAACAGCTTCCCTGATTAAGCACACTGTGAAATGTCACTCATGGACGAACAGGCAGATCTCCACTGTCCAACAAACTCATGTTTCTGTACTCTGTATTCTAAAAGAAAACTGGCTGACTGTCATGTCTATTCCATTCTACATACAAAACTCCAAGACCAAATATCAATGAAGATATCCTCTTTCTTTAATGGTGAGACAGAGACCAACAGAAACTCAGGAAAAAAGAAACAAGTGGGAGAAACTATATCAAGTCAAAAAAGAATGCCCACATAATGAACCTCATACCTAAATTCTCATACATACATCTAAATAAAGCTCAGTAACAGTCACTTACAGTTCCACTTGATGTTTTCCCCTTTAAGGTAGCAAGCTTCCGCTCAAATGAATTGCCATGCATCTGCAAGACAGCAACTCAATTAAAACTTTAAACTGGACGTGTTCTTGCTGCCAAAATGCATAACTAAATCATGGAGATACCAGTTACACAATAAGTTCCCACACAGCAAAACTAGGATATTCTCTGATAGGAGGAAAAAGTAAATAAAATGAAAAACTTAGTAATAAAATCCTTCTTTGTTTATTATGTTACTTTTTACTAATGTTACTTTTTGAACTTGACATTAGTTCAAACCATTTAATGCAAAGGACAAAGATACATAATAATATAATAAATAGATAAACAAGTAAGCATATAATAAATAACTATGTATCTATATCATCAAATAAATTAGTAAGTACATAAAAATAAATATATTCATAGTTAATTAATGAAATTAAATAAATTAATATATTCATAATTAAGAATAAAAATACTATTGTAACATCTTAAAAAAATATAATTTGTTACCTATAAGTATGTGAAATATATGATTAACTAATATATGTGAAATATATGATTAGCTAATATATGTGAAATATATTATAACTAACATATTCATTTTATTTCAATATATAAACAATTAGTAATTATTTCATTGAATTTTTATTTTATTACAATTTTCATTTAGTTTATTTAATATACCATTAGTAGTTAATACTAATTTTTATTTTATCTATTACTACAATACAATTGAAATATGTCAAAAATAATAATTTTTTGTTACTTAGACATACATGTAACTATATTATTATTATTATTATTATTATTTCATTGAATTTCCTTTTGCATTTCAAAATCAAATATTGTAAAATTATAAATTACAAAATGCACTTTGTCTCACCACTGAGCTATCAATTTCACCGTCACCACTGTTTTCAATCTGACTACTATCAATCTCATTGTTATGCCAAACAGAGCCTTAGACACTACCAGCAGCTCAAAGTTCAAGTATTTTTGCTGAAACATTTTCTACTATATTACACGTGTTTTCTATCCAATAAAGGTACTTCACAGATTTCACAATATCAAGTATGCCCCCGCAACCCCGATATCCACTTATTCTGCATCACCGGTCATCACTGACTGGGTATCCAGGTCTAATGGAAATTGATTAGAAACAATCATAAAAAATTAAATAAAAATATGGATTGGCCAAGACAGTGAAAGTACACCAACATCATTGACAAGGAGCTAATAATAGGTACTTCTAACTAAGGCAGATTACCCACTTACATTTGCCTTTGAGGGATCCCATTCAAAGAAGCATGTGAAAAATGGTGGCTCATGGCCTTCAGTGATAACATATATAGGAGTTTCCAAAGAAAGTTCTTCTTCCAGAATGTCTGTTTCAAGGAATTTCTGCCAGTCAAGGAAACAAATATGAGAGCATAGAAAGAACTGAAGAGTATAAAACATTCACATAATGATAACATTTGTAAATGTTCAACATCAAAATATTGGTATGCCAAACTACAGATAATCCAGGACACAAAGAAGACCTTTGAGAAAATAAGTTCTGAGAGAGTCTAGGCATATAATTTACCAGACCAAGATTAAGGGCTACTTGTTTTGATTTAATAGTTGAGTGGCGTCCAACCCAAACATATATTTCTTTATGGCAGTCTAGCACTAGTACATCTTCAGTAGTTAAATCATCTTGAGTGAAGCTATATATCTCTTTAACCTGAAAACAAAACCAAGCCAAAGTAAATCCTCAATAAAATCAAAGAGGTATTTTATAACTCAATAGTTGCTTTCCAATTTAGCAACAAATTCTTTCTTTAGAGAAAAAAAAAAAACTGAACATAATACTAATTTTTTGCCTTTTGAATTTCAAATTTTTACAGAGAAGAGAATGGAATACCACAATAATTTCATCAACTACGCACCATTTTATGTCCAGAATAATCAGATAGAAATTCAGCATGATTCAAAACTGATTAGCAAACTTTCAAGAAAGCAGAAAATTTGCATAAGAAACCCAGCCAAACCCCTTAAAAGAGATGCTTTCAGACCATTATATATATATATATATATTTATCTTTATCATAGATTAATGAGTTTAATCCAAGATGACATGACTTCTCTATACTTCATTTTAGACACTCAGCTGAGACATGATTCACCAGGCAAATTTAAGTCCCTTCCTTTTACTACCTAGGCTATAAAATTCTGACAAAAGGTTTGGACAGTGATAATACTCTCCTCTACAATACATGACAAACTGTAGTATATACTGTGGCTATCCTGAAAGGAAATTCAAAAAGCAATTGACCAGCTTCATGGGAAAAGTTAAAATGTTTCTGACCAAAATGATGGATGAACTAATCCGTAGACTTGGCTGCTTATGCAAGGCACATTCACAAAAGGAAGTGAACGAAGAACCTACTTTCACAACAGGTCCTAAACACTGTAAAGATTAAAGAACTCTTATGTCTCTATGACATGCAATCCTAGGAATAAGCAAAAAGGATGAAATTTATGATTATATCCAAAGTCCATTCAATCTACTTGAGCATAGAGATCTCTCCTTACAGAAAGTCCATGGAACTGAATTTAACATAGATAGGTAATGTCAATCCTATTGACATTTGAATGGTTTCAAAAATAGGCATTTCCCTTAACTAGCCTAAATTTCAATGAACTCCTTGTTAAAAATCTATATGTGCAATATGAGTTGATGACAACATTTATATTGCAACCAAACATGCTTAACTATGAAAGGTATGCAAGCCAAAAGAACCAAACAAGGTGTACCTTGACATCACCTGAAAAGGGAAATCAAACCAAGCGGCAAAGAACCATAACCAACTGTCAGACATGTTTTGCAGCAATTTACAGCCGGCAATCTTCTGAACCAATGCAGAAGCAAATTATCCTTCCAGAGAACAATAGTAAAAAGAGAGGAAATTTGCTTACCTTCAGTAGAGGTAAATTTAAATAAATGTTGATCTTCTATGAATTTTTTCATCTCTTTTTCTCTTTGATACTCTGTCTTTCCACCAAGTGAACTCCAGAAACTGTCTGGTTCGCTTCCTTCCCTCACCGATATGGGTTGCCATGTTGGCTGTAAATAGCATCAAAGAAATAAAATCAAGGATGATTAAATTAAGGATCAGAAAACAACAATGAGAAATTCACAACATAAATTTGTAGCAATGGCTTTCTCAGCCATTGAGAGAAAATTTATTGCTAAAATAGAAACTAATTAAAATATCTAATATTACAGCCCATTTGAATAACATAATTACATACATTAATCAGTTCAAGCATTCTATCAAGAAGATCATGGTCTCTACTCAAGGTGAGATTCCCAATCCAAGTGAAGACAGATGTTCCATTTTGCAGGATGTAACAGTAGGATGAATTCAGGGAGCTTGAAACCTGAAAAGATTTTAGTTTAACAAGTCAGTCATATGTGGAGGAGCATATGTACCGAAGCAAAATTATTCTAACCAGCTAAATAATTTGAGAAAGCCTAAACAAAAAAAAAATAATTCTGCTTGAAAGTTCAAAGCTTTCTCAAGATGAAAACTAATCAACCTTTGAGCATGACTTAACCATTTGATGACTTAATTGATATCAAGTGTTGCTCTTTTGACAATGTAAGCATAGTAATCATGTTAGCAAACAAACAGAAGGTGCAAAAGTAAACTGGAGATTCAATTTTTTAACTGATTTTCCTATAAAAAATTAAATGCAAGACCACTAACTCATTTATATTTGGCATATCATATTCATGGCAATGGTAGGTTGCTCTCAACAAGTACCACAAGTTGTATAAACATATAGGATATATTTTGGAATGTGGAAGTGTATTTCTCTTATAAAGAAAACATAATTCTTATACTGACAACAGGATATTAATGTTTGTTGCAGAGGCTCCTATTGGCATCCAACAGAAATATGATGTTTGAATGGTTATCAGGCAAAACAATATGTATTAAGGCATGTGAACGCCTGTGGGTGTAAGTCTGGTTGTGTGTGTGTGTGTGTGTGTGTGTGAGAGAGAGAGAGAGAGAGAGAGAGAGAGAGAGAGAGGAGGAGAGAAGGAGGGAGATGGGAGGTGTTAGAGAGAGAGAGAGAGAGAGAGGGAGAGAACAAGGGTACTGTTTTAGGATGAATGTTAGATCTTGGACTTACATGATCAACCTGGATAGCTTGCATGTTTTCTGGACTCGTCCCTTGAACTCGAAAAAGTGCTGTTTTTTTTTCATCATAAGTATCATCATCAATACCACTTTCAGCAATAAACTTCTTGTACCCTGCACTGATACCTCCCTTTATTTTATAAAAAAAAAAAGGCACAATGTAGTGTTAGAAGACTGCCTATTTTGTCGGTAGATTAGCACAAAAATTAATTTATACTCGAAAGTAATTAAGGGCAAACGTATCTTGTGAAGAACCAACCTTATAAACAATTAATGTCTGGAAAATAAGGAAAAACTGAACTGGCTCTCTATTTTCAGTAACCTGAGCCTGAAAATAAAACATGAGATTTAACCTAGTGAACATCATCTGTTGAGATTCAAAAGATGTTAGTGTTATACATATATCCCTTAGTAGTTAATCCTCATACATTCATGAAGAATAGCAAAATAGATCATACTCCTTTAGAATCAGAAAAGCAAAGGACCATTGCAATGGTCAACAAAGAGCAAAATAAGAATTTGCCTGTATGACATAGCCTGTCATTTTCAGTACCATGAATGAGTAAAACCATTGGCTTTCTCTGACAAAGCAAAATCACATAGAGACAAATCACATAAGATACACTAAAAATTACTTACAACTACTTGATTAATTCTTGAACATCCTAAGTTAACTTGTAGCATCAGGTTAATCAAACCAAAGTAACAAATATTATAATACGTGTTGGAGAATGAAAAATAGAACTTGCCATTACTGGATCCCCTCTGGTTGAATCAACAATTGCACTCATATGGAAGATGGCATCAGCTCTATCTTCCTGCAGGAAGGAACAGATAATGAGAAAAGGAGACAAATGACATGGTCAGAAAGCTGATCTAGTGATCATATGTAAAAACTAAAATGTTACAGCAAAATATAGCTGAAGATACCAAAATTGCATACGTAACAGTATTGCATGAAATTAAGAGCCAACATTTTAGTCCAAACAAGAAAATGCAACTCACAAGCACAGAATGAAATAAGTAGTCATATTGTTTTTGATTCGACATGATCATATCTAATGAGATATTTTCATTGGTATTGTTTCTTTGCTCTTCCTCTACTGCCTTTGGCATTAAAAAAATACTTACAGCCTTTGGTCATGATAGCACTTCAACAATCACTACAAGTTAAACTTAGCTTCTCAAGAAAAAGTTCATATTTCAAATAAATACTTTACTAGTTGAATAACTCATAACAAAGGCAGCAAAACCTTTCAACATTTAAGCAAGGCATCACGTATAAAATCTGCAACATTAAACGCTTCTAATTGTTCATTATAGAATTGTGATTGATTAAAAATCCTGATTAAACATATATAGAAAAAAACATACAGGATCTCTATCAAAAAGGATAAATATTCTCGCATGCCCTATGCAGTAATCTAAAGGATTTTTTTTATAAAGTTTGCATGTCTAAGATTCCAATTGCTTGCTGTAGGATTGGGATGGATCCTAATGCCCAATCTCAAGCATCTCCTGGTTTACCAGACAAAAGCTCAAGATCTAAATGAAAAAGGTTATCATGTATTAATGAAGCATGCTTACCAGTACACTTCGGTGACCAAGCCATGCATAAAATAAACTCTCATCCCTTTCATTTCCAGGATATGTATACTGCACAACATAGCAATCCCCACTGTAGAGCTTTGTCTGTTCTGAAACTGGAATAAGGGACAGTTCATGACCATTTACCCGCCAAACCTGGCATTTCACCATTGCAAAAACACAAAATATGAGACAGTAAAGGCTTAAGCCATCACTCAGAAAAAAGAAGAATCATTTTCTTGAAATTGATGCTACTTTCAGTGTGCCTCTGCAATTTATATAAGACTGGAAGTCTTCTTCAGGAAGCTCCTTCACTTCATAACCCTGTTGCTTGAATATTGCTGAAAGAGAAAATGAAGTGAAATTTATAAGTGCATCATATATATAGCCTACAACTGATCCCCTTCCACCTCTTTCTTTCCAACAATTTTGTTGCAATAGGTGCAAACCTGCCACTTTTTCTCGCCCTTCATCATACAGCTTGGTCTCTGCAGTTTGAGGCCAAATATTGAAGTAGGATTTAAACATTGAAGTTTCTAGACCCTCAGTTAAAAATGTTAAGTGAGTCCTGCTTGACCTGTCATGCTTTCTGAGGAAATCCTGTAAAAGAGTAGCCAGCAATCCAGTCAGAAAGAATGCCTTAAACTCCTGCCGGCAAGCATAAGTAGAGGCAGTAACACTTGTCAACAAATTCTTCAATCTACATATCACAAATGCTCCTTACATTCACCAGCCTATCTCATACAATTAATGCCTTTTGGGCACTTTCTACATTGAGGGATAAAACCTTGTAAAACCATAGAGTGTAAATCTGGAAAAGATAGAAACCTATGAAGGTGGACTCCAGTAGATCAAAGTTTCACTTAAAGACAGAACCTGATATCCATGGATGTCCGTCTTCTTTAAGGGAATAATAAAATCATTTATTGTCAGAAATTTTCTCGCTTGTATTTTATACATAGCCTGAGGGAGCCATAAAGTGAAATAGGGGGCCCACCTTGTTTAGTCAAGGCTGGTATGTGGGAATAAGGAACCAATGTAAGTAACCTCATACTAAAACAAGTAATTTAATTAGAGATTATTCATCTACAGCTCAAGCAAAGCACTGCCTCTCATTCTCCATGCTAACTTTTGATATAAATAGATATACCAAAAAAAGAAAAGCACAAAAAGGCTTAATAGACTGCATTCTGACTTGATAATTCTATAAACAGCTTAGATGATTGAGGAACATTACAGCATTTGAAGAAAAGGTACAAGACAGCTTATCATATTAACTCAATGTCTTAATTAATAATATTCTTGCCAATCTTCTCCAAAGAAGCCAGAGCATCCTGTACAAAAATTATATCAGGTCAAATGGCTATTATGATTTTGGGATAAAATGCGGGAGAATAGGGAGAGGTAAAGGGAGGAAAGGGATAATGTCAGTTCATCTATAGATGCAGGCCTGGCATTTCTAAATGCATCCAACATATCCCCCTAATGATGCACTCAATCCAACATTTTGCTTTACATCTACATGTGTGAGTAGAAAGAGCGGGATGGAAAGGAGAGGGCAAGAAGCAGAAGAAAATAACTCTTACCTCTGCAGCTGAAATAGATGTCTTTCGTTCAGTTATTGAAGTATTTCTTCCCATCCAAACAAAAATTTCAGCACCACAGTCTAGCATATAGCACTTGCTTTTCTCAAGCATATCTTTATCCAATGAATTACTTCCAATTTGAGATAGTTTCCCCTGAAGATTTATCCTGAAAGATCTTAAAGTGTCACTCGAGAAAGGTATGCTATTTCATTTAAAGGAAGAGAAAAAAAAAATTTCTTGGAGAACAGAAAGAAAGAAAAGAAGAAGAGTAACACAGAAACTAACAGGACGAATTGATTCAATCAACAACATCTTACACCAGTTCAAAAGTTAGAAAAGAGCAGCTATTTATAAAAATATAGGAGGTAATAGCCAAAAGGTATACAGTATGATTTGACTCTTACAAATGCACAACACAGTTGTTTCTGACTACTCATATACAACCTTGCAACTACTTAGGAACTAAGTTTGTTCAAGTTGACAAAGACATATTAGCAAAATTCAAAGCCAAACTCACCAGAACAATATTACAGGACTGTCAACTTGTTGCTCACCAGCCAAAGCTGAGTCCCGGGGAATTGGTGCATAACCACCAAAAAAACTCCAAAATTCACCAACATCAGAATCACCAACCAATTTTCCATCCTCTGCAGCAAGAGAACCATTTAATAATTGCGATATCTTTTATTGGAAAAAAAGGTTGCAAGAAAATTTCCAACCTATAATTGCCACTTCACAGTTTCCAGCGTGCTTATTCTCTTTGATATACTGAACAACCTCCAAAGCTTTAGCCCTTTCTTGGATACTAGAGTTGCACCCGCTAAAGAGGAAAATTTTTGATGCAGTTTCAAGAATGAATACATCATTGTGATTCAAGGATGATCGAGAAAAAGGCACCTGGTCAGCAAGCATGACATAGGAAGAATCATAGTTAATGTTAAGCCAAGGTATTGAGAACAACAAAACTACTTTGTGTATTTATCAACATAGTACCAGTGCATAACAGAACCATTCAATTTTAAAGATTGATAATGAGTTCATGGCTTATTATTGAACAGACTCCTTGTATTGACTTGTTGGCATTGTATATAAATACAGCCTGTAATTACCAAAATATGCCTGCTATAGAACAATCATCCCTAAACAAGTGTTTTATTGGATCACTAGATTTTGTCTTGTAAAATAGACCACAAGAGCAACTTGGCTCTTTCAAGTTTTAATTTCTCAACTTGAATTTTCATCATTGCCCTGCAGAGTTATTTCGGTAATTATGTTATAAGACATGTATCTAGAGGGTTTTTTTTTTTTTTTTTGGAATGTTAACTCAAATAATTAAATTCATCTCAATTCCTTTCCCAAACTTCAAACACAACTTACTTCTTTAACATGAACTACATGATCTCCCTTGCATGTTAACAAGGTGACTTGGTTTGTTTCACCATTTGAGTTCCCTGGCTGTGAAGAATATACTCCTTCAACAGGAATAATACAAGGTTTAAAATATGACAAGAATTTCTCTGTCTCTTGGCCTTGAACTTCTCGATACTGCACAGTGCAAGACCCTAGCGCTGCATCTAGTTGCAGTGCTTTGTCCGATGCTAAGGCTGAGTCTACCTGCCAATACAGCAACCATTCTCAAAATACCCAGTAGTAGCATAAGACTGCATTATGTAAATATTAATGGATCAATACCTGATAATTTTGGGTTTCAGGTGGCAAACCTTCTTTTTTTAAAAAAAAAAAAAACAGTGTTTAATACAATTAATAAATACTAAAATATTTCAATAATTTTTTCTAACAAAAAAGTTTCAATCGTATTTCAATCAAGCGGAGTGATACTTAGGCCTAACAACTTGCTTTATTTGGACATAAGGTCAAACACATTTGGCAGGTTCCATCCATTTTCTTGTCTGTATCATAACTCTTCCTGATATTGAAGAAACTACCAAATTTAACATTCAATAGAAATCTTGAAACATAATCTTGTCCATGAATAGAAAGACAAGAATGTGAAAAAAAAAAAAAAACACAATCAATAACCTCATTTGCATCATTTCCCATCCAATAATGTATGTCGTGCTGCGGAGGCCCACTTTTTAGCACGCTTGTCTGTCTCAAACAACAACCAAAAATCCAAACATATAAATCTTTAAAAATCTAAATGTAATAATCATAACTCCATTTTACTAGACCAAAAAGTTAAAACGCTAAAACTTACACTTAAAACGACATATGCACTTCCAGAGTAGAATTTTCCATGAGAGGATTTTGGAACGGGAACCAACCGCAAATCCTCAATGCACCAGATTTCTAATCCACTAGATATACACAAAAAACGAGATTAAAACAGAGAAACACAAGGAAAAAAGAAATACAGTTAACAGTTATGAATATACGGTTTTGCCCCTGCGCCATGTAATGCTGAATCAACGTCTTTGCTGTAAAAAGCCATTATCTCTCATCAATTAGACTTAAAGAACACAATCTGCAATCGAGGCATTGAATGTTAGATCTGAAAGCTTGATCAAAATCAAATGAAGAAGAAACAATTTGAGGGGAAAACGAAAAGGAAAAACCAAACCTGGAACTGACCAAACAGAAAGTTGAAAAGAGAAATGTTAAATAAAATATTCTGATCAGTGTTTAAGAATGGAGATTAACAGAGCAATAAAAAAGGTTGGGGAACGCCGAAAGGGAGAAGGAGATATGAGACGCTTGGCTTTATCGTCCAGCTAACTGGGGACCCACGGCCCAAAGTGAAAGCTTTTCTGATTTGTTGAAAACGAAAGAAAGTGGACAATCATAGAAAAGGGGCGAGTGGCAGAGTGGGGTCTGGTTGTTGTTGGTTCCCGCTCCCGCCCGCTCTGGATTTCAATTTTTGCAATCAAAAACGACGTCGATGGATGCCTAATTTTGTATTTTAAATGGATTGGGACGTTAAATTGGGAGTTTGGGTCGGTGATTGGCCAGTCGTGCCGGCTAGCCTAAGCGTCAACCATCAATCGATGGTTCTAAAATTTTTTAGTACAAAGCAAATTCGAAATTGGACACGTGTTTGCGCTTGAATGAACAAATATTTTATTTAATATTTAATTCGAGAAAGAAGAGAGCAATTGTATATTAATAACTGAATAAAGATAATTTTAAAAAATAAACCTGTTACAATCTTTTAAATCAAAGATACGTTCTCATAGTTAGGTGAATTAATTAATAAAAATAATTCATTTATAAATTTATTTAAAAAATCATGATTGAAATTAATAAATTATTATCTTAATTACTTGATTACGCATGTAATATGTTAGTTTGAATACATAAATAGATATTTTAAAATAAAAATAAGATAATTTCAGTTATATATATATATATATAAAAGAAAATATATATAAGACGTGTTCGTAATTTATGATGGTTGGTAAGAGTTTTAAAGTAAAATAAAATGATCTTAATGGTATAGGCCATGAACCATGTCAAGCATGGGAGAGTTATTAAACTTTTTGCGATTTATGAACTTGACAACGCAGCGAGTAGAAAGAAAGTAAGTAACATTAATCAAAGAAGCATTAATGTTGGAAACAAAATTAGGTTAATATGTAAGGAATTAGGTAGTCAAAATGGGTGGGGAATCTAAGGAAGAAACCTATTCATTCCGACTTTGAGATAACATTTGTGTAAGTGGCACCATCAAATGGGATCTTACTAAAATGTTCATGTTAAATGCTTGAATTTAACATGCATTTCAAAATTCAAGTATGAGTTTAAATTAAATATTTATGAAATATTATTTTTATTAATTAATAATTGGAATATAATTCGGGTCAAGTAATCCTGAACCCTTACTTACATTCATATGCACATGTATCTAATTCCCAATTAGAATCCTATTATTAATTAACAATAAGTGGAACCCTTCGATTTATGGAATATTGGGCCAGATTCTTCTTACTTATCGGCCTAAGACTTGGGCCGCCACAATCAGGGCCTGAGCCAAGGAAATTTAAAAATGAAGGAATTGTCTTTGTAAAGGGTTTTGTTCAAATTCGGGAACTCAAAATTTAGGGTTTTCGCTGAAAAATAGGGGGAAGAACTGAAAGGTTTAGCAGAATCCGATGAATCCATTAACGTTAGTGAAGCGATTGCAGAACATAAACGCAAAAGAAGCAGATCTGGGGATATCGGAGGAAGCATCATGGCACGCTAAGTACAAAGATTCGGCTTACGTTTATGTAGGCGGCCTTCCCTTTGATCTCACAGAAGGCGATCTCCTCGCTGTTTTTTCCCAGTACATTTTCCTTTTCAAATTTCCTTTTTTCCGCTTTAAATTTTGTTGGAATTCGTCATTGGTTTGAATTTACTTCCTGCATCTGACTTGAATGTTTATTAATTTTTCTCAGATATGGAGAAATTGTAGATGTTAATCTTGTTAGAGATAAGGGTACTGGGAAGTCGAGAGGCTTTGCTTTTCTTGCTTACGAGGATCAAAGAAGTACAATTCTTGCTGTAGGTTAGGATTTCACTCTCTTAACGTTCAAATTTAAGCATCAGTTTTTTTTTTTAATGACGAAGAAAGTGATATGATAGAGTTTGTTTTTTGGTATTGAAGATAATCTTAACGGGACACAGATTTTGGGTCGAATTATAAGGGTTGATCATGTTGAAAAGTATAAGAAGAAAGAAGAAGAAGATGAAAAGGAAGAACAGAAGAAGAGGGAGGCCCGAGGGGTTTGTCGTGCTTTCCAGAGAGGTGAATGTACTCGTGGTGCTGGATGTAAATTTTCCCATGATGAGCAAGTAAGTTTCATTTCCTTTTCATACATGGTTAATTTGGGTGGCCCTTCATGATCATCATTTCTATGTTCTTAAGTCAGTGTTAGGAGTCCAGATGAATTTAAAGCTTAAATGGCTTATGCTAGCTACTAATTATGCGGACCTGTTTCCCTTGGGATGTTTGTTTAATAATTTATTTATGTGAAAATAAAATGATTAATATGTGGTACTTTCGAAAAAGCATGTACTATTTGCAATGTTAATTTTGAGTTGAATGGAGTAATCTTGTTATTCTTTTATTTCGTGGAACTCATTATCTAGATCATAAAACTGGCATGGTTATTGACTACCGCACTTTGTTACCATATGTGGATTCTTTCTCATCGGAATGCAACAATGTTTTTGTCCAATTGATTTTGTGAACTATGATGGCCTAAGAGAAGTGTGCTTTGTTAATTTTGTAGTTACTTTTTGAAAAAAAAAAAAAACTTGTTTTCCGTCTGTTATTTGTCATTCTTGGCTTTTTTTCTCCATCTTGTAAGGGCTGGTGTTTTAAACATATCAAGTAGAGAATGTAGTTTGCCATTTATCGTTAGCTATGCCAAAGTCCTTTATGTTATATTATTTATAGTGTTGCCTATTTATGTCTTGTTCCATTTTCTGCCCAGAGAGCTGCAAACACTGGTTGGGGTCCTCAGGATCAAAGTTCAAGATGGGGACATGAAAAATTTGAGGGTTCAAAAAAGAATGAGAAAAGTTTTGGCATGCAAGAGCGTGCAGTTCAAGAAGGATCTCAACCAGCAAGGAGTAATGAGAAGGCCTCAGAGAAAAGTGATGGGAGGGAAGGAAAGAGATCTAGAAGGTCTGATGATAGGGATGTTGGACCAACATCAAGAGAAGATTATGATCATAGAGAGGAAAAGAGATCAACATGGCACAATGACAATGAATTCGAGCCTAATTCGAGAGATGATCGGTATAGAAGGGAAGAAAAAAGATCTAGAAGGCACAATGATAGTGACTTTGAGCCAAGGTCAGGAGAAGATCGTTATAGGAGGGATGAAAAGAGATCTATAAGGCATGATGATGATGAATATGGGGCAAGGTTAAGAGAAGATCGTTATAGGAGGGATGAAAAGAGATCAAAAAGGCATGGTGATGACAAGTATGAGCCAAGGTCTAATGGAGATCATGACAGGAGGGAAGAAAAAAAATTAGTAAGGAATGAATCAGAATCTCATCCAAGAGAAGATTATGATAAGAGAGGTGGGGAGAAATGGTCAGCCTATAACAGGGATTCTTCCTCCCATCAACGTGGAGAAAAGGATGATCGTGGGCATAAGTCAGATAGATAAAATTTTTATGTATGCGGAGAGGAGCTCTGTGCTTGATGTTTACTTGTACAGTGCGAAGTGCATCACTCATATCTAAAAGCCATTGTCTACTTAATTTGGCCTAGCTGTATCCTGAGCTTTGTTTGAAGTTTCTGTATTCATCATAAATATGGGGGGTTGTTCTTCAGGAGCAATACACAAATTTTTGATTATCAAGATGATCGGTCAACTGTTTAATTGTTAATCCGATTCCTGATGATGTTTTACATGTATAGCCTAAGATCAGGTTCTTCATGGCTGATTTAATGTCTTATGTTTCTTCCCTTTCCTGCTTTTGTGCAACATGGTTTGTGGGCGCTTAGTTCTGCATCCATGAGTTATATTCGGGAAGAGGTATTTTGTCTCGTTGATTGGGGCATCCAAGGAGAGTGAAGCAAAACAGCACACCATAAGACATTGCACGTAATTCACGTTCAAAGTAAATGGGTTGGATTTAAGAAGTAGCTCTAGGCATGTTGCGGTCTTCAGCTGCAATTCTTATGGAATTGTCAGGAATGATAGGTTCTTCTAACTCGTAGGAAGTGATTTCTCATCAGCAGCTGCCACTTTAAGTGGTGGTAACCCGGGTACTAAGACAGGACCTTCTCACAACCCAACATCTCTCCATCAATCCTTTGGTTTTCGTTTGATAAGGTTCTAGGAGTTCTTTGGAGTATGGATGGTTTTTCTTCTGCATAGCCAATGTTTTTAGATTCAGATAGCCTGACACTCTTCAAATTAGTTAAAATTTTGCCCCTTAGACGAGTCAGATATTCTCACCAAAACTTGGTTCCAGGACTTGATGATCTCCGAATCCTCCTTTTCATTTACCATTTGCTACTCCATGACATTCTGAACTTCAACATTGTCCCAGTCTTCTTCTGTAATGACTAAAGTGTTCTTGATTCCCCCAAGTTCGAAAAATTCCATCTGGACCAGGCTGCCATAGTAGATCACCTGAATCTCGTTCGAGTACAAACTTGAAATCGAATCAACAAGTCAGTAGGCATACGCATATCCTAATCAGAGTTAACAAATTTGCATCAGATTTTCACAATTTTAAATCTTTTTCAACGTTTTGCAGAGTCTTCAAGAGTCTCTTTCTTACCATTTCAACCATCCATAAGTGCCCATCTGACCATGTTAGTGGTATGGCGCTCAAAGGATCCCACATAGACCAAGAATAGAATCATTGCCCACCAAGAGAAATTGTTCACCAAATGAGCACTCCTTTAATTTGTAGCTGAAATTTCACATGAACAGTCTTTTTACTGCTCCAAATTACAGAGATAGCCAAGAATCGATAACTTCTTGTCAGAATGAAGTACAAGAATTTGGTCTTTATATAAGGTGACAATTTGTTTCTTTTATTTTCTCTTATGCACTTTTCCTTTTTCCTCTATTAAGACTTGAAAATTTCTTTTCTGACATCAATTACCAGGTTAACATTAGAAAAATAAACAGGGCAGATGCATGATCAAGTGTTAGTACAAAGATAAAACATGAACAAGAAGTAGATTCCTCAACCTTAAACTGTAAATTAGTGCAAGAAACAAGAACATGTGAATTCTAAGCTTGAAATTCCTGGGAATCTATATATGGCAGCCTTTAGTTAGCAATTAGCAGTAATGAAACTAACAAGTCAATTTAGAGTTTGATGAGTGATTTCTATTAAATGTCGTTCTCATGACATTCACCAATAATCCTTACATGAACAATGTCCTCCACCAAAGTGATGGAATCGATACCGATCTCTTAGTATAATCTCTCTATTATAGAGCCTAGATACAAGCTTAGCAACTGAGTGACAGTCCCCACAAACACGAAGATTTTTTATGATTCGGATCGGCTGAGGTGCTTCCATGTAAAGTAATCCGAAGGCAATTGCTAACTTCTCACTATGAAGCTTAAGGGCATGTTCCTGCAGGTCGTCCTCTTCAATTAGTTGCAGAAGGTGGGACTTTTTGGGTACATAACCAACTGATTTTAATCTCGCCACAATCTCATCCAATTTTGAGTAAATTTCCTTGGAAAGTGGATGGCGGTTATCTCCCGCCAGAAACTCATGAACGACTCCATTGACCTCAATTGTGCTACAACCTTGTTCTTTCTTTAGTCCAGTCACTCTCATGTGCTTCCTTAATCTAGAAACACTATCCCATTTCCCAGTTTTGGCGTATACATTAGATAAAAGAACATATGCTCCATGATTTCCAGGATCCAACTCAAGCAAACGGCTGCAAGCCTTTTCAGCAAGCTCAACATTTCCATGAATTTGACAAGCTCCAAGAAGAGCCCCCCATACAGAATCACTAGGAACTATAGGCATTTTCTCAATAAATTCAACGGCTTCTTCGAAACGGCCTGCACGACCTAGTATATCAACCATGCAAGAATAATGCTGGACCTCAGGTGGAATCCCATAAACTGGTTCCATCTGATTTAGGAAGGTTTTTCCCTCCTTCACCAACCCTGCATGGCTACAAGCACATAACACATTGGTAAAAGTCACAGAATTGGGCTTCATTGTGGCTTCTTGCATTCTAGAGAACAAATCTATTGCAGCTCTCCCATGTCCATGCATCGCCAAACCAGCAATCATGGCGCTCCAAACAAATACATCCCTCCTCTCCACAGAATAAAATACCTCAAGTGCCTTATTTACATCTCCACATTTGGAATACATATCAATGAGTGAGGTTGTAAGATGACAATTTAACTGAATCCCCTGCTCTTTTACGTAGGCATGGATACCCCTGCCTATATCCATTGCTCCTAATTGAGCACAAGCTGATAGAGTGCTAACAAGAGTGATCTCATCAGGTTTAGCAATCTTGCTCAGTTTCAACTCATGATATATGGCCAGAGCCTCCTTTGGCTTCCCATTCTGTTCATAGCCAGAAATGAGAGCATTCCATGCAGCAATATCTTGCCTTGGCATGATATCAAGAACTCGCCTTGCTGCCTCGTACTCTCCTAATTTAGCATAACCATCAAGCATGGTTGTCCACGTGACAATATCCTTCTCCTCCATCATATCAAACAATCTTTTTGCATCTTCAAGACTCCCACATTTTGCATACATATCAAGCATCGCATTACTCAAAGTCAAGTTCACACTTATCGCATTCCTTTCAATATACGAACACACCCATCTCCCAAACTCCAAGTCCAACTTCTTCGTGCAAGCCGATAAAACACCCACCATTGTCACATCATTCGGCTTCACACTCTCTGCATCCATTCTTCTAAACAGCTCCAAAGCCTTTTCAGCACAACCCTTTTGTGCCAAACCAGTGATCAACGAATTCCAAGATACAACATCTTTTTCACCAATCATCATAAACACTCTATAAGCCGAATCCAAATCCCCACATGACAAATACAAATGTATCAAGGAATTCGAAATAAACACATCGGCTCCAAGCGAGGCCTTAATCACCATCCCATGAAGAGCTTGCCCAACGCATACACTAACAATCTCTGCAGCAGCCTTGATTACGAAAGGAAACGTGAATTTATTGGGGTAATAAGGACTCTCATCAACCATTCTTAGAAAGATCAAAATTCCTTGGAGGGGTTCAGGGCCCGAAGCATAAACACGAATGAGGGTATTCCAGGTGTAGAGATTCGGCTTGGGAATTTGATCGAACACTTTACGAGCATAATCCAAGCTCGAAAAAGGCGACAGAGCGGAGGCTGCAAAGAGTTTGCTAGCGGAGTATGGGTTAAAGAAAAGGCCTGTACGGAGCATTTGGGCATGGATCTGCTTGAGTTGGTTTAAATTGGTACATTGGTTGATACGTGACAAAACTGGGTCGTCATGGTCGTTATTGACCGTTTTGGAAGTTGGATGACGTGGAAGAGACAGGAGACGGGTGCCTAGAGTTTCCATGTTTCAGATGGGGGGATCTTCATCGGCTAGGCTTATCTACTTATAGATAGGCCTGTTTGTTTATGAGGAGGCTTAGAGAATACGGGCCAAAGCCCACTTAGATACTCTTGGTCGTTCTCCAAACGAAGATTGCCCTTTTGAAGAAAGGAAAATGCGAAGGAAATGCATAAGATAAGCAGTAAAAACTCTTTGATCCGATAAGAAAATTTGTCAAAACATCATTACCTGAAAGGGAGATGGAAATGACTGAACCTTCACTGCTGCTGGATGATCAAGTTCTGGCTGCTAACAAAAATGTTGGAGTTGCGCCAAGTAATAGCAATAGGAGAATTAGTAATCAGGAGAGCCTGCTTGCTGTTGGAACAATGAGAGTTCTCTGTTCAATTGAATCTCCAAGGGAGAGAATGGGGTTGAAAGATGTTGTAGTAGTAGTAGAATTGTGTGCTATAAGGAGGAATTATCTTGGTAATGACGCATCTGACATGATTAGGCTCCCCAATCTAAACAGAAATTAGCTAATTGTCCAAATATTATCATGTATTATTAATTAAAAGTAAATAATGTGTCTTCCTTCTTCTTTCTTTTCTAGTTGATTAATTGTCTTAATATATGCATAGTGTTTTGGCTCTCTTTTGTGAATCTGAACCAGATTGCTATAACACTATCCATGATGATGGTTTTTTACAAGAGGAATGTGGCACTCAACAACGGCAGAGATGTAGTAGGCTCCCAAGGATGGGAAGAGGTTCTACTTTGATGGAGGTCAATGAGTTTGATTCCATCAGGTTGCGATTCATTGAGTGATATGGTGTATGCATTGACAGTAGAAGTGAAGGGCAATTCCATCCTGGTGCTGGAATCAATATAACCTCTGCTTTCTCATCCGTCAGCTTTCTTCCTGGATGGACCAAAATGACAACACACATAGCTAAGCACATGGATGTTAGCATCAAAACTATAGCAAAGAAGGTTGGTGACTCGAAAAAGAAAAAAAAGAAAAAGAACAAGATCTGACAACACCTAATTGATTTGCTTAGCTCTGTGTGTTGTCATTTGATGGAATTTCTGGTAATTATATACGCAGTGGTTGAAACGTTGCAGTATCTTACCTAATCCGGGTTTGATACCCCTATTCCAAATAAAAAAAATTAAACTTGTTATTAAATGTAGTAGTTATCTATGGCGTTAATATCTCTTTGCCTATTTCGCCTAAAGATATTGATACCAATGGATTTAGGGTATTTTCTGTTGACTCTCATGCTTGCATGTGCCAAGTGGGATGAATGCCACATGTCTATCCACTTGGATACCATGCATCTTGGTGCATGTTTAAACACATTTGAAAAAGCTCAACGTGGTGCACTGCATGCTTATAATGTGATCTGGTTTTACACCTGTATTAGCTTCTTGAACAAGTGTTTTAATCCTAGAATGTTGTTCATAATGTATAAATTCGATTAGTACGAAGGGAATAGTATGGCTGTCACCATAATCACCACAAGCCTCAATTCTTGCCTGTTTGCCATACCCAAAACAGAGGCTGCATTACAACAGCCATATACCAACTTTTCTGCACAATTCCTGGTTTCAAATAAAATTTTGAAGGTATTGATTCTTTGGTGCCATATGAAAGTAGTTGTGTTGATGAGCTACAAACCATAAAGGTTAATTGTAATGAAAGAAAATAACAATATTAGTGCTAAACAAATTAAGTTGGCACATGCTTTTATATCTTTTTTGAGCAATCTCTCCTTGGTGGAAACAAAACAATGCTTAGAAACTTAATTGTTTAACATAGTGAAATGAAAGAAACATTATAAAAAGGCATAGGGATCAGATAATTGAAAAGTAGTTTGTACTTAAATCAACAACCATAAGCAGATTAGCAGGAATGCCTACAGCTGCTCATTGGGATTCAAAACAAAATGCATTATAAAGAGGAGAATAGTAAGTTTTTAAGTCTTCTTTTCTTAAACAATAGAGAATAAACTGATATACCAGTAGAACCAAAGTAGCCAACATGTCAGTTGCTGCCTATCATATCCTCTATCAATCTTCCAATTGAAATGAACGAGGATCCACCTTTCATAACAGCCTTCCTAGCCATCTCTGCCATTTCTTTCACTTTCTTTCTCAAGTCACTACCACCATCCATAACCAGCTGAATAGCTTTCTCTATCTCTTCTGCCATGACAAGATCACTTCTACCTCTCCTATAATCCAACCTCATCACTACTGCTAATCCGAGTTCCTTCATCAGATACGCATTGAGCTGTTGTTCAGCATACATTGGCCATGTTACAATTGGCACACCAAACCACAAGCTTTCCAGGATTGAGTTCCAACCACAATGAGATACAAACCCTCCTATTGCCTTATTGGCGAGAACCTCCACCTGCGGCGCCCACTCACATATCATCCCTCTCCCTTGGATCCTTTCCAGGAATCCTTCTGGTAACATTTCCTCAGGATTCTTGTAAATTAAGGTGGCATCATTTTGTGATGGTGGTGGCATACGCAAGGACCATAAGAATCTGTACCCACTCTGCTCTAGCCCAAGTGCTATTTCTTTCACTTGGGGTGCTCCGAAGCACCCCATGCTTCCAAAACAAAGAAATATCACTGATGATTGAGGTTGATCATCAAGCCATGTCATGACCTTGCTGCGTTTATCCAGGTCCAACTCTGGGTGAGGCAGAGCATTGAGGTCAATTACTGGTCCAACTGGATAAATTGGAGGGTTTGGGCCATTGAGAAAATAGTTAAGAGCACAAGGCTCAATCGCTTCAAACGTATTTACAATGATACCTTTGGCATCCTTAAACCTTTCAGCAACCTTGACGTATGCGGTGTAACCTCCATACTTGTTAAACACAGCTGAAGGCAGAACACAAAGAGGAACAGGATTGACAAATCCTGGGATCAACTGTTCAGAATCCGTGATTTCAAATTCTGAGCTGTTCTGGCTATGTCGGGTTGGTAGGTACAGCATGAGACCCAGGAACGCTGTATTTGTGGTTAAGTATATATAAGAAGGAAGACCCAATTCAGTCGCAATATCAATCATGGGGGCACAAAAGAAATCAAGAACTAATCCTGCAACTCGGCCCGAATCCGAGCTAGATCTCAGTGACACAATATTTCTGACAGCATCCCTAACAGGAGGGATGTAGCTCTCAATGAATGCATAGATGTAGTTTTCTGCCGACTTCCGAAGATCTAAGGAAGGAGGATCTACTTGAGGGAGGTCAATGAGTCGGATTCGATCAGGTTGCGAAGCAACAAGCGATTTGGTGTATGCATCCACTGAAGCACTTGGAGACCACTTCATTGAAAGAACAGTGATCCAAATTCGATCATCCTGGTGGATCAGGCGCTTTGCAAACTCAATAGTTGAGACCAAGTGGCCGATTCCTGGTGTTGGAATGAATATGAGCTCTACTTTCTTCATCTCTCAGCTCGTTTGATCTTCCTTTCTCGGCCTGTAGTCCTATTTAATCTGCCTTTATGTTGTATTGTACCCTGGAAGGGACCAGACCAACCAAAGCAGTGCTTCAAGCACAAATCCAAAAACTTACATGAAAAGTGAAAAGGGCGAATGAACAGAGAAATGAATGAAAGTATGCACCTGTTCTGTTGAGACTATTATGACTCCACTTTAACGAAAAGGATAGCAGAACCAAATCGCTGTGCAGCTTGCTAAAGATATGTGCTTTATTTTCTGACTATTATAAGCTTTTTATCTTAGCTGTAGTGGAAACTTATAGCATGTTTGGTTGGGGGAATGGCTTTTATTCTCAAGAAATTTTAGTTCCTTTGTTTGGTTGAAAAATGATTTAAGGAATAGTCATTTCATAAGAATGACTATTCTTCAAAATCTTCCAAAACTAAAGAATAGCTAATACCAACACCCCCCATGGTATTAGCTATTCCAAGGTTGAGGAATAAATTCAAAAATTAATAAAAACAAAAATACCCCTTACAAGTTTAAAAAATTACAACTTTGTTTGTATAAAATATTATTTTTCTCTCTCCTCTTTCTCTCACTTGATTCCAACTTTTAATAAAATATTAATATTAAATTATAAATAAATATTAACATTTAAATTATAAATTATTAATAAAATAAATTATAAATTATTCCTATTTAAAAACAAAATAAATTAAAAATAAATAAACATAATATCATTTAAATTATATAAACAATA